>NW_013654069.1:0-35719 GCF_000499385.1 Eimeria necatrix
ATAAGCGGGAGGCAGAGCGAGACGGTAAGCAACAGTTCCTATGCGTTCGAGGACTTCGAAGGGTCCGCGGTAGCGGGGCTCAAGCTTAGGGCAGCTGTTGAAAGGCGGTAGGTGCTTGCTGCTGAGCCAGACCTTATCCCCCACTGCATATTCCACTGCTCGACGCTTGGTGTCTGCGTAGTACTTCTGCTGCCATTTTGCCTTCAGGATGTGACTCTGCGCTCTGTCGCAGAGCTGCCGAAAAAGCTTAGTCATGGGAGGAGTGAGTGTAGGAGCTAACGCGCCTACGATATCGAGTTCCGCCGCAGTCAAGGGGTTTTCGCCAGTCATGATCTCGAAAGGAGAGAGCTCTGTGGATGAGTGGCTTGTTGTGTTGTATGCAAGTTCCAAAGCTGGAAGCAAACGCTCCCACTCGCGTTCATCAGATCTGATATATGTACGCAGCATCTGCTCCAATGTGCGGTTCATCCGTTCGGTTTGGCCGTCGCTTTGGGGATGGTAGGACGAGGACATGCAGCGTTTGATGTTGAAGCGGCTACAGAGCTGGTTCCAAAGGTCTGATTGGAAACGGGGGTCGCGATCCGATATAAGCACTTCTGGGAAACCGTGATAGCGGATAAGACGGTCGGCTAGGAGCTCCACTGTGTCTGCTGCTGTGAATGACTTCTTTGCGGGAACGAAATGAGCCATCTTACTGAGAGAGTCGACCATGACAAGGATCGAGTCGTGCCCTCTCGTTGTAAGGGGAAGATCTGTGATGAAATCGAGGCTCACGTGCGCCCATCGACGAGAAGGGATGAGCAACTGTTGAAGAAGGCCTGCAGGCTTCTGGTTAATGGATTTTGAAGCGCGACAGTGGGTACATGACTCAACATAAGCGGTAGTGTAGGCACGCATTCCAGGCCAGTAGTAGTGCTTGCTGAGAGACGCAAAGGTCTTTTTCTGGCCTCGATGGCCGGCTGTGACATGGTCGTGATGTGAATGCAGAACGTGAGTGAGGAACTCAGGGAATTGTGGGACGCAGATGCGCCACAGTCCATGAACGCGGATGTGCAGGTAAGGCTGGACGTAACGAAACGTAAATTGGCGATGACAAAACTCGATTTGCAGAGCTTCTCCTGGTTGGTTTGCTGCGGCTTTGTAGCGAACGGAAAAACAGGTTCATGGGGCAGAGGCGAAGGTGGGGATCGCAGGGTCCTTTGTCTGGGTTGTCCAGCATCTCTGGCCAGTGCCGGATGGCTTCGATTTCGTATTCTGCAGATTTGACGCCTGCAATAGTGATGGTATAACCCAGATATGTAATTGTTTGCTTGGCAAACTTGCACCTGCGCAATTTTGGGTAGAATTGATGTTTAAGCAAGGTTGTGAGGACTTGTTGCGGAAGGGAAACGCGCGCAGAGAGTTCGGGGCTATAAATACGCGAAATCCATTAAAAGTCCCAAAATCGTAGTTCTTCCTTGACCCCGTTGGGGCGGTGCCCCACACCTGTGCCCAGGTCATCGCCAGCCAGTACCTCGTCAAGTGGCGTAAAACACTGGAGGACCAAGCCATGTGGGACACCGTTCACCACCTTACAGGATGCCCGGCTTTGGTGCATGATTGACACCGCCTCCAGTGCAGAAGTCTTCAGGTTCGGACCCGCATTTCCCCTTCCAAGGCGTAGCGGCTTGAATCCGTCAGCATAAGCCGCCCGCATTGCAGGCAATCAGGCAATTTTCCATGCCGCGACGAAGGCGGAGGGAGCGCTGCGTACCCGCATGCGCTCCTACAGGCTCTATATAGTCAATGCATTAGCAGTAGAGGCATACACACACTGCAGCACAGCAGAGCAGTGAAGAGAACTCAGCAGACACAGGAGAGAACCGAGGTAACCGGAACATTAAGGAGAGATCAAGCCAGAGAAAGTGATACAAGAATAGAAACTGAAGAATGCAAGAATAATGTATGCTGGGTAGACCGGTTCAGTCCGGCAAGGGGGGGAAGTGGTAGTGCGCAGGCACGACAGTGGGGCTTGCTGGTGACTTATAGAAAATAGCTAGCTGGTGACCTATAAGAGGCTTGCATCCCGAACGAGCACAGGAACTTCTTATTAGTAAATAAGTAAGGCAATTTATAAGCAAGATAGCATGTAGTGCGCAGGCACTACAATAGCTTGCTGCTCTAGTGCACAGGCACTACAATAGGGCTTGCTGGTGACCTTGAGAAGAAAGCTAGGTGGTGACATCTAAGAGGTTAAGAGGTTAAGACGCTGATCGACCGCGAAAGCTTCTCATTAGTAGAATAGAAAAGTAATTTATCAGCAAATTAGCATATATAAACTAGAAATGTCTACGAATACCCTAAAATTGGAGCTGTCGATAACGCCGGCGCCGGTGAGGGTCACTTCCCAACCGGGCCAAGAAAGCAAGAACCATTTGTGAGCGACTTTCGAGAAATTCGGGCTTGAGAACTCGGAATAGGACTGCCTTTTTGATAATTTGGTAGTTGTTTCACTAAAGATGCGTTGAAAGTAGAGAGAACATCATAGGGCACCCTAGTCGTGGGCCAGGTAGCATCGTAGCAGCTGCAGAGAACGCGGTGTACTGCATAGCACTCGTAAACTAGAAGTGTCTGTGAATATCCTAAGATTGGGGCTTTCTATGACGGCGGTACCAGTGCTGGACAATGCCCCAACCGGGTCAAGGGAGTTAGAACTATGATTTTCGACTTTTAAGAAGTTTCGATTAACAGACTCAAAGGATGACGGGTTATTGATTATTTGCTGCTATTTTATGATATATGTGTCGAATGTCGAGGATTTGCCAGAGGGGAACCCTATTCTTGTGCCAGGAAGTAACGTAGTGGCAGCAGAGAGCGCCGTGCACTACACTACTCGTGCGCCAGAAAGTAACGTAATAGCAGCCGAGAGAGCTGTACAGTTACCCTGTTCATATGGATCTGTAGATTTGTGGGTACAGGGCAACAGAGAGGGAGAGTCAGGTGTGCTACTGCAGGGTATGTGATTAGGAGTACATACGAGACTTCAAAAGACGATGAAAGCTGTCTCGTCACTGCCGCGTTGGGCTATTCAATCAGGCCGCCCTAACGATTCTCGTATGAAGGGTACACCGTTTCGCCAAACTCTTGCGGGAGTCCGCACAGCCGTGTCGCGTCCAAGTCACAGGACCATATCTTGTTAGCTGGTGATGCCCCTCCTCTAATATTTGAGCCAAGGCAAGCATAGCCCAGCTGCTGCAGTACTACAGCGACAACTTGACACAGGACCGGATGAGCTGAGTGCTCTGTCCCGCAGGGAACTGCGCTTCATCACTTTGTAAATGATGCCCCTTAAAAATTTGCTGCAACGCCCTCTACAGCCATATATTGGCAGGAAGGATCCTTCATATTACATGATTTTGCTGACCTCCGCACGCTTCCTGTACCAAAACCCTGCTCAGAGAGTATAACCTACAGCTGGCCCGATATGAACTTTTTGACACGGGCTCACTGTGGGGATTTTTTAATCACTACAAATATTTCCCCGATAGCACTTAACACAAGTGATTAGTTACACAAAATGGACTAAGGCGGGAAAACGGCACCTACAAGTCGCTGCATGCCACTCGCCGGGGTTTGGAAGGGTGCGCAGCGTGGAGACAGATGCGGAGAACGAGGGACTTACCGCGCACCCCTCACCTTGGGAATGTTGTGTTCAATGTTGTTCATGTTGCAGCAGCTGGCGGGGTCCAAGCCATAGGTGCTGTCTTCCTCTCCCGTTTTTCTTAAATCTTTGCTGCACTCGAGAGGCCATCTCTTTCTGAAGGATCCACAAATGGAGATTTCTTGTAATTCAAAAAGAAGTTGATAAGCTTTAGAACTCCGTGCTTCCCCTAGGTTTTTCCCGCACTCAAAGGTGCCAGCGCCCACACCACAAAATCTACAACCCCTGCGCCCGCCCTTCTTTTCTCAGAAACTCCTGTTCTCTAGCAGAACATAGCGTACTGTAGGCAGCAGAGCTATTGCAGTATGACTGAAAACAGCCCAACGTTCCGTAGTAGTTAGAAAAGACTGAGTGCCCTGTACTGCACTCATACCATGTGCATGGTGGAAACACAAAACCCCAACACAGCGACCCCATCGGAAGCCCGCATTAGGTATCATTCATGAACCAACGCCAATCAAGCAGTGCCTGTGAGCAGCCGGAGGTGCTCCCCATCGGCAAATGGAGAGCCAAGCTGATCATGTCCGCGTATTGTTCCGAGCAAGAACTGTCCTCGCATACTATTCGGAAGAGTATCCCTGGCGTTTTGAGAATGTGCTTGGCTGAATCTGATTCTCTGGAGTCAGCGGAGCCTCCGATTCTTGTGGTGCGCTGCCTTGGTGAATCCAGCACCCATTACTCCGCCGTTCCTTACCTAAAGTCATTTAGAGCTGGCCATAGCCAGCCCACTTTTGCTGGTAAAATTAGTCTGAGCTTTTTCTAATCCATAGTTGGGTTGCGTCGAGTAGTCTCGAGCCCCCAAACTACAACCTATAACAGCCTAGCGTCACATAGGGCACAATGGCCTCTGACTCAACGGCACAAGCGTTCCCAAGTCTATAGTCGTGCACCACCGCAGAGCGACTCCAAGCCTCTGAGAATATTGGCTGTCAAACCCCGAACGTTTGAGAGCGTTGGCTGCCAAGCCCCATCTCAAGTTGGATAACGAAGAAGCATCCAATGTGTGGCCTGCAGCAACGGCGGTGGAATGACGTACTGTGGGATGCAATGTCGAAAGGCTTCTGGAGACCACAGCAATTAAATACGGGAGCGTCTGCTTAAAAAGTTACCTTTTGCAGTTAGAGGGGTGCTCGCCCACTAGGAGACCTCTGGTGGAAGGGTGGGGAGCTGCAGTGCTCGGCCTTCCACCGTGTACAAGAAAGGACCACAGAAGGCGGATTGTACATAGGACAGAGTAGTTCCAGCAGCTCACACCCAGTTTGTTCTTGTTTCCTGGACCGCTTAAAAGGCTACTGCCAACGAGGCACTTGGTATGGGGCTGGCCGAGACTGTGTGCATAGCACATCACCGTTTCGGCGCACGGAAATAGTCCTACTTATTTCGATACTCCAGGCCTCCGCATTAATTGGATTTTGCATTTTTCATGGGAAGTTTGTGAAATATGGAGTATAGATAGGGTTCGCACCTAGATCGGACTTGGTACTCAAAGTTGCGTAGCAGTGCGGCAACGCACTGATCACTACAGCTGCTGCTGCTGCTTCACCTGCTGCGTTGGGCGGTGTCGTGCTGTCTTTGCGAAGTTGTCTCTGGCTATGTGGTGCTGAAGTCAAACAGCTTGAGGCCTTCGGGTTTCTCGTGTGATTCCGCCTCTCCACAGTAGCTAAGGCAGGAGCAAGTTTGCTGCTGCTGCTACTCGTAGCCTGCTTCCAGCGCAGGCTGAGCGCCGTCTGCTGCTCTGTCTCGCCTACGAATATCTTTTCCTTTAATATATCGGTCTTCTTCTGTTGGCTTAACTTGTCGGTGCGGTGGGCTTGCTGCTGGAGCAGCACTAGTAGCGCGACGGCAGAATTTTCTTTACAATTTGAAGGGGCCAGCAACACCAGCAGCCGTCTCCAGATTAAATAACCGTTGTCGTTGGTTAGGAAGTCTTTTTCCAGAGAATCGAAGGCAGGTGCAACATCTTCTGCAGTTTGGTTCCCCGTGGCCTCTGCGGCGTGTCTGCATACGCTCTGACGAGCTTGCTGCTGCAGTGCTGCTGCAGCACGTGCAGGGGGCCTTAAGCCCAGCCTCATCTAAAGTAGGGCCAGGCAGTGGTGCTGGGGAAGCAGCCACTGCTGCTTGCGTCTTTGTACCGCTGCCGGTCCCCTTTCTTACTGTTGCTCCTCCGTGAGTTGGAAATGACGGGTGCAAGCCCTACCAAGGGCGGCTGCACCTCTCTGCAGGAGGCGCCGCATGTCGCAACAGTGAAGGAGGTAGGGAATTTGACTGTCACCCCAGAAGTGGCGGCGACGAGGACTCTAACGGCAGCCCCGCAGGCAGCAGCGCCACTGTGCGTGGGCTTGTTTGTGTTGCCGCCGTTTTCAGGTGTTGGAGTACCACGAAACATGTTTGGAGTCGGGTTTGCCGGCCGAAGTTGCGGCCGAGCGCCTTGAGCGTTTTGGGCCAAACGAGTTGAAGCACGAAGAGGGGAAGAGCCTCTTCCAGCTCATTTTGGAACAGTTTCAGGATCTGCTCGTCAGGTGACTTCCTCTCCATGTCTTGGGCTGAGGCGATGCACATGATGCTGTCTTTGTACATTTTTCTCATTTCTCGTCTGTTTCTTGAGTGTGTGCGGAGCCTGCTGGTCTTCTCTGTTACCTGTTGTTTATGGAGTCTTTCGGCCAGCTCCCTCTGGACACTGGGACTGCGGCGCTCACCAGCTGCACAGTTTGCTGCGGTGTGTCCGCTTCTGTCTGATGCTTTCAGGATTCTTTTGGGGGCTGCAGTCATCAGCTTCGCGTTGGCAGTGGTGGAGGGGGGAGAGGGCGGCATCGCCGCGTATGTGGAGCCTCTTGTGATTCTCATTATTCTGTTTCTTAACGCTGCCGTTGGTGTCTGGCAGGTGCGGCTTTCACGGGAGAGGTGGCAAGCTATTGCACTGAAATGGCAAACTATTGCCCTGTGTGCCTTCTGTGGCGGGAGCTGGCCATATGGTGGTTGAGTTGTGAGTTTTGATTTTTGCTGCAGGAGTCCAACGCTGAGAAAGCACTGGTAGCTTTGAAGCAGCTGCAGCCGCAGCAAGCTCGAGTTTGCCGATCAGGGGCTTGGCGTTGCGTCTCGGCCTCCAGCCTCGTTCCCGGTGACCTCGTGGACCTCCGCTGTGGCGACAAGGTGCCGGCTGACTGCCGCGTCGTAGAGCTCAAGACCGCCTCCTTCAGAATTGAACAGAGCCAGCTCACAGGCGAAAGCGTTGCTGTGCTGAAGGTAAGGATGCCACACTAAGCACTTGCCGTATTCTTTTTCACTTTGCGAAGGTGTACTAGTTTTGCTGCGAGTATGCACGAACAACTTTTGCGTTTTTGCAGACTGCTGGGGGGTGCTTGATTCAACTGCATCCCGTCGGGACAGGAATTTCAGGGGGTTGGGCATGCAGGGACCAGGGGCTAGATTGTTTTGTGCTCATCATGACTTGCTCCGTTTGGCTGGTGCTGCTGCGCTTGCAGGATACTGAGGCGTTGCCTGCATCAATGCGGGACTGCGAGATTCAGTCGCAGCGCTGCCTGTGTTTCAGCAGCACGACGGTGGCGCGTGGGCGTGCGCTGGCTGTAGTGGTGAGGACGGGCATGGCCACCCAAATAGGGATTATTCAGGCTGCTGTACACGAGGCGGGAGAATCTGACGACACTCAAAGCCCACTGCAGCAGAAGCTGGACGAGTTTGGAGAGGCCCTCAGCAAGGTCATCTGCGGCGTGTGTGTTGTTGTGTGGCTCATTAACATCGGGGTAAGGACACGGGAGTTGGAGGACGGGAGCGTGGCCAGCTAAAGGCACAGCAGTAGCAACCGGGCCGCTTGTGTGGCGCTTGTATTCTCAACTGCAGCAGATAGCACCTGCACTGTGGGAGGAAATGAGGGCAAAGTCGGGTCTTGCATGCTTCCTTGAGCCTTATTGTGCGATTCTTAAGCGGATCATGTGAAGTTTTTGTGTTTGGCTTTTCAGCACTTCAGCGACGCCGTGCACGGTAGCGCGTTGCGCGGTTGCATATATTACTTCAAGATAGCTGTTGCATTGGCAGTGGCGGCCATCCCTGAGGGTCTGCCAGCAGTGATTACGACCTGTCTGGCGCTAGGAACGCGGAAGATGGCCAAGAAGAATGCTATAGTCAGGAGACTGCAAAGTGTAGAAACGCTTGGGTGCACCACTGTCATTTGCTCTGACAAGACAGGCACCCTTACCACCAACGAAATGACTTGCGTCAGATTCTGTGTGCTCGGCAAAACCGGAACACAGGTGAGGCGCCATCACACTACTGCGATTCTTCCTGCTGTCGCATGCTATGAGGGCGCATTTTGAGTTGTTGCAGAGCATCTGGGGTATTGGTCGGTTGCCACCTCAGATTGCTTTTGTTGCATTTGTGTTGAGGTACTTGCGTTGCATGCGGTGGAGCGTTTCTTTGCATTTTTGTTGAGGTGTTTGCCTTGCATGCGATGATTTCGGTGGCGCGTTTAGGTGGATGTGTTCACCGTGGATGGTTCTGGCTTCTGTGCAAGTGGCAATGTTTGCCGGGAGGCGGGCGGCGCCAAGGGCTCGCAGGCTCTAACAGAGCATCAGGCGGTGTTGGGGTGGTTATGTCGCTGCGCGGCCATCTGCAATGAAGCGCACCTGAACATTGCATCGGGCTTCCCGGATAGCGACCATTATGAGCGAATGGGAGAGCCAACAGAAGCAGCGCTGCTCGTCCTTGTGGAGAAGCTTGGGCTTTTCTCTGATGAACAAATTGCTTCAAAAGCCAATACAAAGCGGAGCGTTGCTCATCCCACACCCTTCTGGTATGTTTTCCCTGTCGTACGAGCGGGATTAAAGTGTAAGAACAGGATACGGAGCTTACAGCAGAGACAGGATTGCCGCTGAGAAGAGCTCAGGTAACACTGTCTTGTGACTGCATGGCATGTCTTTGCGCAGTGACTACTGGAAAGACCAGTACAAGGATCTGGCGACTTTGGAGTTTAGCCGGGACAGAAAGAGTATGAGTGTCTTGTCTCGAAACCTCAAGACACAGAAGAACGTGCTTTTTGTCAAGGGCGCTCCAGAGACACTCCTGACACGGTGAGCAGCCTTTGCAACGGCAGGCTTGCAGGTTGCATCTAGGTTCGAGATGTCGGCATTCCTGTGTGTTGGCACTTGTGTAGTCTCACGTGCAAGGCGCATGCATGCAGTGTGTACATGCGGACCAAGCTCTGTATGCCCGTTTGGTGAATCGCCCATGACTAGGTTTGCAAGTGCTCATGTTCTCTGCGTCCTTTTCGCTCCGATGTGGAAGTGGGGTGCCGCGTTTGCTGCTTGGCCGTGTTTCAGGTGCGAGACGATGATGCTGCCTAATGGCGAGGTGGTCCCGCTGACCGAAGCTGCGCGGAGTGTGATTTTGGCCGACGTGGCTTGGATGGCAAAGGGTGCCCTTCGTACTTTGGCATTGGGCGTTCGGTTGGACGCTGGACCGCTCGCAGACTACACGGGAGAGGAGACACCCCAGGCAGCCGCTCGCGGCCTTTTGGACGACCAGGCGGGGTACGCTGCCTTGGAAGACCACCTTTGCTTCATCGGCGTCGTTGGCCTCTTTGATCCTCCAAGGCCCGAAGTGGGGAACGCCATTCTGCAGTGCAGAGGTAAGCAACCAGTTTCACGAGCCTCTCTGCTAAACACAGTCCAGAGCGGCAAGCGTGAGGCGTCTGCCTTCAAGCCACTGAAGCTGAGGCAACGCTACGCACTGCAGCAGCGGCAGCAGCAACCCAGCCACAGTAGTGCTCTTTAGCCCACCGAGGAAGCGTCAGCTTGCTGCCACAATGTGTGAAGGCTTCATACAGACGAGTAGAAGCGGTTCACGGTGTGGGATGTGGGAATGGTCCTTGCTTCGCTTCTTCAGATGCTGGCATTCGCGTAGTGATGATTACTGGAGATAACAAAGACACTGCGGAGGCCGTGGCTGACCTCGTTCACATCCGTGAAGGCTTTGACAAGAGCTTCCCGTCTTACACAGGGAAGGAATTTGAGGCGCTGTCTGCCTCCGAAAAGATGAAAGTCCTTTCCTCGCGTAAGTTGTTCAAAAATGTAGGGGCGTCGTAGACACGCGACGTGTACCCGCTTCACAGGGACCCGGCTCACGCGAAATGAAAGTGGGGAATAGCGGCTGTTATGTCTCACGGTTTAGGCGTGTTATGTGATGCGTGTGGCAGCGGGTGGCGCGATATTCTCGCGTACGGAGCCCAAGCACAAGCAGCTGATCGTGAAGCTGCTGAAGGAGCTGGGCGAGACCACAGCCATGACGGGAGACGGAGTCAACGATGCACCTGCGCTTAAGCAGGCAGACATTGGTGTCGCTATGGGCATAGCGGGCACGGAGGTCGCCAAGGAGGCTTCGGATATGGTTCTTGCAGACGACAACTTCAGCACGATTGTCTCTGCAGTGGAAGAGGGAAGGTCGATCTACAACAACATGAAGGTCAGCGCACACAATTTTTGTTGTAGCACTGTTTTACAGGAGTTTGGCTTCTAGTGGCATACCATTCCAGTTGTCATGCAGGTGTGTTGTGTCAGTATGGGTTCCATTCTTGCTGACCTAGTTTGTCTGTCTTTTCTACCTACCTGCCCTACATTTGATTCCCGTCATGGTGTTTTAGCGGTTTGGGTTCCATGCTGTGGTTTGTTCGCACACACGTAACAGTGTATGTGTACTACTTTGTATGTAGTGCAGCATGACATATGTGAAGCCATTATTCGTGAGAGGAAACCGCCCGTGTGCCTAGTTGCTGCGAATGTTCTGCAGGCCTTCATTCGCTATTTGATCAGCAGCAACATTGGCGAGGTGGCTTCCATCTTCATGACTGCAGCTCTTGGTGTTCCCGAGGGTTTGACCCCTGTGCAGCTGCTGTGGGTGAACCTTGTGACGGATGGACCTCCTGCAACCGCGTTGGGTGAGTCTCGCCGAAGACTGCGTAGCATTAAAAGACTAAAATGTCGTTTTGACATTGCCGGCTAGTCACTTTTTTTGACAGCTTCTTGCTTTTGTAACTTCTTCCTCGTGTTGTTGTAACTGCTCGTGCGTGGCTTTTTTGAATGTACAGGTTTTAACCCCGCTGACGACGATGTGATGAAGCGGCCTCCGCGACACCGCGACGACCGCCTGATTAGCACTTGGATCTTTCTGCGTTATCTGCTGGTTGGAATTTACGTTGGTTTCGCAACGGTCGGCATCTTCGTGTGGTGGTACGTCTTTGGGACGGATCCTTCGGAGCCTCACACTCTTCTGACTCTGCCCCAGCTTATGGCTTGGGGCCGCTGCTCTTCCTGGAAAAACTTCAACGCTGTACCTGTTTTTGGAATGCCAGCGGACGAGCCTTGCTCCTACTTCACTATCGGCAAGGCCAAGGTATGAGGCTGTTGAAATTAAGGTTCTATAAAGTTTTGGAGCTTAAGAGATCGGGCTTGCGTCGTTTAGTTAGGCATTTCCGGCTTCCTGTGTGCACCAAACGTAAACAGATACAGCAACAGCCGTTGCACCCCTTTCACTCGTGCTGTCCTGCCAAGACGCAGCCAGTATTTCTTTTGCTTGTGAAAGCTTGTATTTGTCCTCTGCTTGCTGGTAGCTTTTGGGTCACCACGGCCGTTTGAAGCTTCTGTTGATCTGGTGTTGCCCTGCAGGCGAGCACGCTTAGTTTGACAGTGTTGGTCGTGATTGAAATGTTTAATGCTTTCAACGCTCTTTCAGAGAACCACTCTCTCCTTCGCATGCCTCCCTGGGTAAGGTTTTTCACGTGCGGCGTAGGAACGTACATTTTTAGGGCGTATGGCCAATGCAGCGCATCTTGGTAGTAGTGGCAGGGTGCACCAGTGATGCGCAAGTAACACATAGATGGGCAGTGGTCAACTTGCGACCGAAGTGCATCGCGAGTGCCTTCGGAAGAGTTAGGATTAAATATTTGCTCCTGCCTTCTCGGCTCCTCGCTCTGATGGTGTACTGAACCTGGGGTCCTTGTGTACATTCAATTCAGGCGAACCCTTACTTGCTTCTGGCGACTGCTTCTTCCCTCGCTGTTCACTGCGCAATTCTGTACATTCCCTTCCTTGTAGGTCCTCACCAACGGCGAAGCTTGCGAAAACAGAAACAGCAAAATTACTGCTGCCAGCACACTGCCTGTCGAAGTACAGTGTACTGCAGCAGTTGGTCTCTTTTGTTCTTTGCTTGCTTTACCTGTCACATCAAGTGTACTAGTGAAGCGGGCTTTGTACGTTTTCGACTCCGTGCTGCAGAGCCGCGTCTTTGGCGTCGTGGAACTCACGCTGATGGACTGGGTTTATGTGCTGCTTTGGTCTTTCCCTATCATTATCCTTGATGAAATCCTGAAATATCTGGGTAAGGTCTCTTCTGAAGTTGCAGGCTAGCTTGTAGAGCTTCAAGCCGTGTCGAATACTTAGCTATACATAGGGTGTACTGCATATGCCTAGCAGCATATGCACATTTGTGTATAAAGTGCACTTTCGAGTAGTGTCAAAGCCGTTCTTAGCTTAACGGAAGTGAATGCGTACAGCCGCTGAAATTTCGTCATCGTATCCGTGCCCGAACCAAGCCGCGACAGTGCTTGGTCGTATGTTATATATGCAGGCCGCCGTCACTTTGCACAACAACGCGCTGCAGCTGTTACGGCTAGCAAGAAAGAGTGAGCTATGCGAATGCGCCAGGCGGAAGCGGCCGGCCTAGTAGGAGAGGTCGCCCACGGAAGAACAATCCGGCTTCTGCTTATTGGGTCGCGAGAGGGGATTCCTCTGTGTGCGGGCCCGTAAAGAGGAGGGACCTGAATACGAGGACACTTCGCAGTCAACAAAACATATTTGCAGCAGCAGTGGCAGTTTTGCCACTGCCAGCCAGCTGCAGCAGCGAAGCAGCAGCAGCTGCAGAAGGCCCCAGTTTAAGGTGGCCGAAGTTCGATCGCTACTGCTGGGATGGGCGGATGCGTTCTATATGCCCTGCGGTGGTCGCCCAAGCGCCAAGCAGGCGCAGAATAGGTGGTATAGCGATAGAGCCATGATGGTTGCTTCTTTAAGGAACACATGTTGTCTATCCTTATAAGTATGAAAATGAAAGGAAGACGAATGAGCAGTGTACGCATAAATATGAGACAAGCAGCACACAGGCGCAGCGCTCAAATGAACGACTCAATGGCCTGTTGAAGTGTAGAGCAAATTACGAGAGAGGAGGAATTACGCCATTGAAAGCGAATTTTGAAAGCAGTAGATGGCCCTGTAGAGTGCGCGAAAGGTAAAGCTAAGTGAGCACGAGCTTTTCTGGCTGTTTCCTCTGTGAGTAAACTTGATCTGAAGATGTACAGCTGTGCTCAGAATTCATAGCGTGGCGCAGCGGCTAGCATCTGCTGGGCCACGTTGATTGGTGTCGACTGGTGAAATGCATGGCGCTCGGAGGTCTGCTAACAATACCTGTTATATATATGTAAGTAATGCTGAAACTGCAATCTCTGGGACTGGCTTGCCAATAGTAGCAGCACGGAACATATTTAAATGAAAGAGCAGCTGAGGTGTCGGATGCGCGCGAAAGTGAGGGCGCGGAACTCTTGAACTGCAGGGGATACGAAGAAGGGAAAGTCAAGAGGAGTGCAACGGATCAGCAGCATCTAGATGGGGTTTGTTCTCACAGCATTAACGAGTTGAAGATCCTGATGTTTGGTCTACTGTGTATATCTATGGGAAGCCTACATTTCTCTAATTTGGCAGAATGAGCAGCGCACTGGCATGCGGATAGTGAGCTCTATCGTAGCCGTCGCTATTGTTTAGGCCCCGTAGTTTTCTCCTGCTGGCGAGAAGCAACCACGCTTGTCGACATGAGGCCGTTGGTGGTCTGCCAAAAACTGGAGATGGCGATTTCATCTTTCCCTCTGAAGGGCAGCGAGATGCGCGGAGGGCTGCACGCAAATGATGTGACTTCGAGGTGCGCTATGGAGGCGGAGGCAACGGCTTTTGTTTCCCCGTGTGCGCTGATGAACTCGTTAGCTCAACTGTGCAGTTTCCACTTCCTAGGTGACTTTTCTACGAAGCGAGGGCATGACTATAATTCAATTGTGCACTTACACAAGCCATCTAGGTGTGGCTGACTGCTTCCCGTGCAAACTCTTACGATTGTCGCTACCGCATCTGGTGCCACAAGAGCGTAGTTTGCTTTAGCCACCGCACTTTGAAGTTGGTGCTCCCAGATGTCCTGGTCAGGTCTTAAATGCTCAGAGAACGAACGAAATTATGCGCCTTATTAGGCAGCATAGTACTAAAGAAACGCGGCGATGGCGATACACTACACTAAACTTAAGGTTTAGAATTCTACGATGACGCTCAAAACGGCAGCTGCTTCAAAAGCATCCATGTCTATTAAGAAAGCAACAAAAATGTGGGGGTTGCCGAGAATTAAGGAGACTGCCTGCAGTGGGGTCATTATGCAGCAGCGCGCTTCTTAGAATCTTGGTACCCCGCACTAGTCAAGTCGCGGAAAGTCTAGGCTTTATCGAAAAAGGGCCCTAATGGGCAGGCTAGTGGTTTTAATGTGCGGTGTTTGTCGTGCTCTGACCTCGATTGGCGGGGAGTTGCAGCACCCACGGATATGCTCGCTGTTTCGCCTTCCGCCTGGTGTGTAGGTCCAAGCAAACAATCAGTTCACTTTCGCTCCTGTGAGCCTCTGAGACTTTCGGTGTGCATGGCTTTCGCTCTTTCATCCAGGGTCAGTGTCAGGCCGATTTTTTGAGAGTCGCCTGTGGTGTCGTTGCTCAATACTCTGTTTTGAAGCCATCAGCACAGAGCCAGCTGTAAGCTTGCATAAAACTGCCTCGGCGAATTTGGGCTTCTCTTGTTTTGCCGGTCTTGTCTCTTTGCCAGATTTTCGATTTTAATTTCAGCCCTAAAGTTTGACTAAGGTCTTGATATGTTAATTGTGAGCTCGACAGTGTCGCTGCTGCAGGCTTGGTGAAAGGCAGGAAAACCCTTTGATTTTTCGTCTTATGCGCAAACTGAGTCACCCGTTTATCAAATAAAAGCATGTAGAGCTGCATGACAAATGCTTTCAGAGACTCCCCGTATTCCTCTGGTCACTTTTGGGCTATGCAAGCTGCAGGGCCGGCTTTCCTATGTTTACAGCATGGGCCGGCTGCAATTCCAGCAGTGTGGCTGACCTAAACGCGGCGGCTCACAGCTTAAAGCGTCTGATTTCAAATTGATAAATAAAGGAACTCTTTACTTCGTGCTGGGAATTTTCAGGGCCGCATTTTTCCAATGTGTCTATTGTGTAGCGGCCTTGTTCGCAAACAGTGATGGTAGCAGAAAAACTTCTTCCGCTGCCCCACAGAAGCAAGAAAATGGGGATTTAAAGAACTTAAATATTTTTAAATTGCATTATTAGGCGAACTTATCTTTGGCTAATTGTTTTGTGCTGAATTGGGCTGAGACACCAAACAGCCTGCTGCAACACGAAAAGGTGATCGCCAGCTGCTGCCGAGAGTTGCCAGGGTCACTGCAGTTGAAGGGTGTGCAAATCCGTCCGTGAAAAACAGCAATCGGTTTCGCATTAGCTCGCATTCGATTTGTCTGTTTAATAGTCTGCGCTCTTGAAGCTCCTGTTCAGTTCTTGCTGTTATTTACTTGCTTGTTTATGGGCCGTTGAGCACATGGTTTGCTACGACCTTTCTCAATCCTCGCACCCTCGCTGCTAACTCAGCGGTTCCTCTATCCTTGCTGAAATCATGCAGCTCTCTCTTTAGATCGCTAAACAGGTATTCAACTGCTCCTCTCTCTTTTGTCTGACGCTCGTGTGACCACTGGACCTAGGTCGCCGCAGCTGCAAGAACTGCAGCGGCAGCAGCACCAGCCAAAGATGGCCCTCAACTACTCTGCGGGCACTGCATGCCCTGAAAAGTCTTCTCAGGGTGAACCTCTCCCACCTGCGGCTCCTCCATCGTCTCCTGCAGCGGCGATCTCACCTGGTCATAGCCATCGCCTTGCAGATGGCGACAGCTGCTACCTTGTGACTATGGGCCTCTGCGCCCACGTGCGCGCTAAGAATGCGCAAGCAGCAGCCGCAGTGGCAGCAGATGCTGCAGTAGGCGCGGCAACCGAGTCTGCGCCATCGGACACGGCCAAAATTGGCTCTCTCTACATAAGTTCGATACCGGCGCAACAGCACCCGCAACATTTCGAGTACCATCATGAGCAGCACACACACCAGCTGCAGCTTTCGCCGTGTTCTCCACGGCTAGGAACTCCACTTTCCGGGCAGCATCCTTATCAGCAGCAGCAGCAGCAACCTCCTTCGTTCTGCACAATCCATGTAGACAACGGTGTGGCCTACGGAGCTGATTGCGCGGCGACAGAAGCCGTCATAGGCGCTGTAGCTCGCGCAGCCGCAGCAGAAGTATCCCTTGCTGCGGCAAGCTCAGATGAATCCTCTCTTTGCGGGGAGTTGCCCGCGGGTCCCTCAGGAGCCTCACGTGGAGGAAAGCCTGGCGTTGTGGGAGTTGATTTACCAGATATGAAGAATATCCCTCTCGCTATTCGGGTGCCTCCATATAGAGAGCATCTGTGGTACGAATTGAAGCAGCTGCGTCGTTTCTGGCAGATGGACATGCACCAGCGTGACTGGCGTCAGGTGTTTGTGTGTTCTTATTTCCCGAACGCAATAGACCCCTTGCTGCTGACTCTGTTGCGGCTCATCTGCTGCATTTCAGTGCTTGTGTTGGAGTGTTTCGCCTCGATCCAGGGATATCGCGAGGTCGGCAAGGCACAGATGCTTTACTTTACTAACTGGAACAGCTTGCTAGTTGCTGCTGGCTTCTTGTCCCTCAGCATCACTTCTGTTATTGCATGCATAAGCTTCGCGGCTCCTTTGCAGCAAACCTCAAAGCAATCAAGTGCACAGCAGCAACAGCGGCAAGGGCGGCAAACGCACATCCAGGATGACGGTCTCACGCAGCAGCAGCAGCAGCAGCAGCAGCAGCAGCAACACCAGCAACGGCTGCAGCGGCGGAGCCAGCTGTTGATGAGCCCTGTGGAGGAAACAGCATCAACATATTCGCTTAACAACCACCTGCAACACAACTCATGCACTGCATCTCGCGACAGCAGCAGCTGCAGCTTGGGCTTTTCTGCCTATGAGTTTGTGGCGGTTGACGGGCGGCACCCGCGGCCGACATACAGCAGCAGCAAGGCAGCGTTCTTGCCGTGGCTCGTACAGCAGCGGCAGCAGTTACTACAGCAGAAACAGCAGCCCCGCAACACCAGAGCACTTTGTCTTGTGCTTCAGGGATACACAGACCTCATGTCTGATGGACGCTACTGTGTAGAAGGCATACTACTGGCCCCTAACCCCAGCAACCCCTCAGTGCCTCAAAGCTCCCCAAGGACAACCTGTTGGTCCCGCCGGCTTCCGCTTTTTAGCAGGCCAAAAGAGAGTTCTTCCAGTGCTGAAAACAGCAGCGGCAGCATTAGCAACAGCGGCAGCAGCAGCCCCGCTGCCTCGGTGCCCCACCACACTCTGGGGGCATGGGCCTCAGGAGCAGCAGACGACGCGGCTCCCTCTTCTAACAGCAGTAGAGTGGTTGACAAAGGGGTTGCAGGTTCTGCAGCAGCAGTAACTGCGGCTGGCTCTGCAGCAGCAACCATAGCTACTACAGTAAGGGGAGCATCAACAACTGTGGAGTTGCCTTGGTTCGTGAAGGTGACTTGGGTGGTACACAATTTGCAGTTGGTTGCGTCTTTAGGCGTTGCTGCTGTCTTCTTCTCCCTTTTTAAGGCTGAGGACGTTGCATTTCCCGGATCCTGGGTGACAGTGTGGAAACACGCTGTGTTGGTACTGCTGACGCTGCTGCATGCGTCTTTGCTGTCTCGTATTCCCTGTCCCATGAGACACCTAGGCTACACACTAGTGCTCTTCTGCTGTTACCTGCTGTTGCAAGTTTGTGTTTTTGTCTTCAACGTGCCCAACGGCCAAGGGGGGGTCGGCTATGTGTATAAAGTATTTCATCTTTCGGAGCCTGTGAAGGCTGCGGTTGTGCTCTTGGGCATATTTCTCTGCTCATTTTTAATGCATATATTTCTCTGGTCTATATCCCGCAAACGCTGCCTCTACGTAGACCCTCCTCCGTCGGTTTCGGTTACGGCGCTGCAGCTCAAGCGCAGCATCCGTTACGCTGCTGCTGCTGCTGCTGCTGCTGCTGCTGCGGAACAAATCGCAGGAGAATCCGCTGCAGTGAGCGCAGCATCCGATGTCAAGAGCAAAAGCTCACTAGTCCGACTTCAGCTGCAGCAGCAGCAGAAGTGCTGCAGTGACCAAGCTTCAACTGGAAACACTGATGGCAGACAAAGCGGCAGCAGCACCCGGCGAGAGCCGCAGCAGCTCGACGAGCCTGAAGGCGTTGTGGTGCAACAGAGCTAGCGCAAGAATAACGAATCGATTAATGAATTGATGGATAAATTAATTAATAAAGCATGGAAAAAGTGCCACGCGGGGATAGTCAAGAGGCACAAGAGGCGCTTGCCTCATGAGGTGTGTTGAGGAAGCAGCAGGAGTGCCCTGCAAAGGTGCTCCTACGAATGTCACTGTCGTTGTTGCATGCGTCTGATAAGGATGCTTCAAGAGCCGTTGCTACAGCAGCTGACGCAGGTTCCGCCGCTCCCCTACAAGCGGCAGCAGCTGCCTAAGCAGCGGGAACAGACTATGACAGGTACATCTGTAGGTCTCTGGGGGCAGCAACCGCTTTGGTGTTGTTCCTTGGAGGGCATCCAGATTCCGCCGCCCTAGGACTTCCTGAAGGCTGTGCCTGAGCTGCTGAAGCAAGGGCACAGCAATTTCGGCAGGGTGCAGCGCGGCCTTTTGGTATCATCGCGAGCAGAAACTGAAAGTGTGATGTAGAGACTCCAAGGTTCTACAGAAGATACAATTCAATGCTCGAGAAATAGATTAGAGCTCATAGCTAGGATGTGCATTTACAGATGAACTTCGCCGCCCGTTCCTCTGATAGAACTACTCGTGAGAAAGTAAAAGCATGTACGTCAAGTATCCGAATAGTGCGAATCTCATACGCGCTCAGGTGCTTATGCGTCTAAAGGCGATAAACAAAAAATCTACATGATTGCAATATATCTGTACAAGTGGTTGCACGTAAATATCTTGTATACATATACATTTGTTTTGGATGAAAACGCTGACTAATGGAAAACGCAACGGCGAGAATCTTCACGGACCTTCACACAGAAGCAAATGTAATTAGTTCAATCATGGTTGTATCAACAAGTAAATAGTTACACGAATAAAGCAAGCAAGAGCCGGCTGCGCCACACAAGCGAACTGGAAGCAACAGTGAGGATAATGCAGAGATGCTCATATGCGTACACGGCAATACAACCATTGTAAACACCCTTATAAATCTGTACATTTAGATGTAGATGAAGGCGCATTCATGAGCTGATGTACGAAGTAGAATATGCAGAAAATGTGCGTATGTCAGAAGTATACCCTAATGTGCCACTTGAGTGATTATTAGAAATCCGTCCTCGGAAATACGCACAAATATGGGCCTGCCCACTAGCATGCAGCTCCTCTCTCTACATACACAACAACAGAACCTCTGAATCTCTCCTAATAAACTCGGTTTAAGCGAATGGTATTAAACATACATGTTGACTCATTTTAGGGTTTACCGGCGGGGAGATGTTCCCCATCGTCAGCGTTGGGTCCCTAAGCCTTGAGCGGTCCCATTTATGACGCTTGAGGGCGGGTTAGACCTTACCAATGGTACATTACAAAGGACCACTATGTATACTTCTAGAAACCTGAATCTATTAGAGTCAGTCGCTTAGTTTCAGCAAGTAGTGCTGCCAAATACCCAATAACTCACAAGAAGACTCTTAGCGTGCGCGGAAAGAATGTATTTCTTACTTCTGAAGGAAAATCTAGCATAGTGGCTAGTGAGGAAAAGCATTCGATCATTTTCTTGCACAGTCTTTGAGCTAGGCATTTTCAGTTAAGTACTGGTCCCCTGTTCCGTGGGGTCAGTCCCCCATGCCTTAAATTGCCCAATAAAACACAAAACACTCCAAATAAATGATACGTACACAACCTTAAAGACAAATCAAAAACATGGATACGCAGGACCAATGGCTGTGATAGTTTGGGAAGGCACTCCGATGTTTCGGTATGCTTCTTCCGAGAACTCGGCATGGCCAACACAGGAAGAAGCATATATTATTAATATTTTGAATGAAAAGTGACCATGTAAAAATAAAAAAAAACTATGTTGCTTCGTGCCACATACGTAGTATATTTTACATATGGGATGCCTCGCATGCGCCAAGCTGCTAGGGGGGCCGCCTGGACCCTAGGGGCCCCACAACAGGCTTAAAAAAGCTTCGAGACTGGGAAAGGGAACAGCCGACCAAAATGCAAATTAGTTAAAGCGTTGCTCCATTACAGATTCTTTGCTTGCGTGGCACCAGGGAAAGGGCCAAAGGCTCCACCACGGCCCTTCAGGGTCACCATGATGATCGACACAGCCGACGTTTTCTCGTGTGTTCTGCCGTCGCTCACTCTTTGTTGAAATTAAACTGAGAGATCCGTATATGAGGTATGAATTTTTGCAATTTCTCTTCCCGCAAGAGTATGTTTCGGTGGACTGCTGCACGCAGTGCTGCTGCGGTATGGCGGGCTGGAGCACTCTAGCCTTAACCGAAGGCTCATCTTATGGCGCAGAACACGATGCATTTATTGCTCTTTCTTTTTCAAAAATGACTCGGTAACCATCCATTAACATAAGGCGTAGCATTTTCTTACTCGAGTCTCCTCAAATCCAGGCCTATAGAGCCAGTTCTACTTTGTTATTGCGCGGCCGTACCTTCATTAACATTTCCTCTGCACATTAAGCCAGCCACAATGAATCTCATTTTGCTGCACAAAGAAGACCTTCTTATAAAGGAAAATGAGGCGTTTGCTGTTCTTAAAGGCCGCGAGCATACCCACTGCCAGCAAGTGCTCAAGCTTAAGGTGAGACACGGTGTTTGCTTTCGCATTTTGTGTGTTCTTATTTCTCCTTGAAACGACCTTTTACTTGCATTCATGTCACCTTTCACTTTTTATGGCAATGTTTTCATTCATTATTCTGGCTGCCCTTACGCTTTATGGGGCTGTTGAAGGGGAAATCAAACTGTGTGAAGGCACACAACTCTTGTCTTGTCCGCTTTTGGTTATTATGTTGAGCTGCACGCTTGTATTTTTGCTTTTACTTATTTGTGCCTGGGTATTGTTCTTTGGCTATTCTTGAAGCTACTTTCTGCTTGTTTATTTGCATGCATGTGCGCTGCTATGCTCTCGTTGATCTCCGCATTTGTTCGTTTACGCAGTCTGCACTGGTCTCTATCCGCACTTCCTTGTTCATTGAAACTCACATAATGCTGCATTTGCCTTTAAAGCGCCTGCTTTTTCACCATTTTTGATTATTTTCTCCTTTTTGCTCAGACTTGATGTCTTTCGTTTTCTCATCCGTTCTCTTATGTTTCCCGCTTCTTCTTTTCTTTGGCCCATTCCTGTTCACTGTTTTTGTTTCTTAAGTGCTTTCCAACAGCATTGTGTTGACGCGTTGTAGGTGGGCAGCCGTGTTAAGGTCGGAGTGACAGGAGCAGCCACAGGAGAGGCCGAGGTGGTTGCCTGCAAGCCACAGCAGACTGAGCTAAAGCTCTTATCGAGAATTGATTTGTAAGCAAATAAGTCCCAAGCCTTAGCCACAAACTCTAGGCGATAAATCGAGGGAGTTAACCCCGCGGTTTTATTGTCCGTCTTCACAGCTGAAGTGGCTGATTGGTTGGCTTTGTGCCATTTGAATGAGCTGTTCACGTTTCAGTTGCTGCTGAATGAACTACGAAATTGTTTTTTTCCCTTTCTTGTTTGCTTGAAGGAGTATTGCGATGCCAGAGAGTACACACGATAAGTCTCTGCATGCAAGCTAATAGTGGAGCATCCACTGTAACTGTATCTGTTCTCAAGTATCGATATATTCGGCCTTTTCCAAATTTGCAAATTATTTTTCTTCTTTTTGGGAATTTGCACAGAAATCCGGCAAAAGCTCCTTGGGAGCATGTGGAAATCGATCTTCTGCTTGCAATGCCCCGCCCTAAAGTGCTAGAGCGGATGCTGCAGGTAAGCTTAGTGCAGCTGCTGCTTCTAATGCTGCTACTTCATCTTTATTACATCCCTAGTTCGTTCCTGCAGCTTTTAATCTCAGTATGATTTTATTTCCCTCTGTGTTGCCTGAGTTGCTTCGAAGTTGGGTTTGACCCATTCATCGTCCGTTTCCCATCCAGCTGTTTCTATGTCTTAAAATAATTATCGCATTTTGGAGTGTTTGGTTTTTGTCTTTGTCTTAATGCAGCTCTGTGCGGTCGTTGGAGTGCGCCGTGTCTTCCTGGTTTGTGCCGGTCGAACGGAAAAGGGATTTTTGTGTTCTTCACGTTTGGCTGTTGAGAATATACTAGAGCAATTCAAACTCGGTGAGTTGCTGTTCTTGCTGCTGCAGCAGCGGCGTGGTCTTTGATGCTTCTTGGTAGTTTACGGTCTTTCGCGTGTTTTTGTCGTTGTCCTGGCTAAAACAAGAGTGCATGGCACCGGCTATCCGCAGATTAAGGCAAAAAGTGGAGGAAGCTCCACTAAGGTTTGTTGCAGTACCAGTGCTGGCAGTTGCAGGAGCAAAACCTCCAGCTCCGCGGAAACCGCAGATGCAGCGGCAACGTAGAGTAGCGCCGCAGTTATCTTTCCTCCAAGCAGCACAGCTAGCAGCAACAGGGACAGCTGGCAGTTGCAGCAGCAGCTGGCAGCAGCAGGAACGGCTGGCAACAACAGGCGAAGCATCTAACAAGTGTACGGGAGTGTGCCTTTGCACTTACAGGCTTGGAGCAGGGGATGTTGACACAGCCTCCTGAGCTGCATGCATTTGCGTCGTGGGAAGGTTTTCTGGCAGCTACCGCTGCAGCAGAAGAAGCAGCAGCCGCGCCAACAGCAGAAGCAGAAGCAGCAACAGAGCTACCAACAGAATCTTCTGCCTGGTTACACTACCTGTTGCCCCCGCTGCGGCTCGTCGCGCACCCCCACGCTGAGCCAACACTGCCTCAATTATTAGTGAGTTATTGATGCTGGCTGCTTTTGCTGCTGCAGCAGTAAAAGCAGCTTCCTTCCGGCGGCTGCTTTTGATGCTGTAGGCCCTTGCGTTCCTTTGTAGCCATTGTATTGCCAGTAGTAAGTGCATAATTGATGAGTTTTTCCTCGCAGGCAGTCTTTAAATGGACACGCTAAAAGTGAAAATAATGTTTGTGGCATTCCCTGAAAGTCTCTTGTTGCAAACTTTACGGCTTGGTAGTTAAATATTCCGTGAAGGACTTCTCAGCGAGCACTGTGGTACTGTCTGTTATATACTTACTCCATTCAGATGCCTTGATAGTAGCATTTTTATAGTCAACTAGTGCATTAGGAGGCGAATAGAATTATTTCTTTGCCGTCTGCATTTCTATGCAGTTGCGTCCATTTTCTACCGCCACAAGTTCCAGCCAGTTGCAGCAGCAGCAGCAGCAACAGCAACAGCAGCAGGAGCGAGCCGGCGTGCTGCTTGCTGTTGGTCCTGAGGGTGGCTGGATTCCGCCAGAGATGAACTTGCTGCAGCAGCAGCTGCGGTGCTTGCCCTTTCGTTTGACTGACAAAGTGCTCAAGTGCGAGACGGCGCTGACTGCTTGTCTTACACAGCTCACTATGTGTTACGAAGACCCCATGTTCCTACCGCTGCTGCGCTCTCCAGGTGAAGTCTACGCAGCAGCAGCAGCAGCTGCTGCTGCTGCTTCAGGTACAGCAAATGACGCAACAGCAGCTGCCGCAACAGGGAATGGAGAGGACCAGACAGCAACACAGAAGAGAGAGGCACACAAACGTCAAGGCGGACGAGAGGTGGTAAGGGCCATAGGCGGATTCCTCATGACCTTTCCACTGCGCTATGAAACACGAAGAAATGCAGCGGATAAGCAGCCTGAACAACAGCAGCAGCAGCGGCAGCGAGAGCAGCAGGAGCAGCAGGAGCACGTCTGAGTACGGGTGGTTGCTCAAACTCACGATAAATTTGAACTTCAGAGTGGACGGAAAATTCATGTTTAACTCATGCCAGCAACCTGCTGCTAATTTGAGGACATCATCTCTTCAAGAAAGAGCTTGAAGAGATGATGTCCACTCTTGCGGAAGTGTCCACGTATGGTGCAAAAAATGCCATTTCTGATTCTTTGGACGGTGCAAAGAGTATAAATTTCTGTAGCTGCTGGAGGCGGAGTTGTAGCTGTTGCAGCTGGAGTAGCTGCTGCAGCTGGAGTCCGCAAGACAAGACTTTGTCAAGATGCTAATAGATAACTCTTTTTCATGTTCTTCACTTTTTGTTTCGTTTGAAGCAACCTAAACACCTTCTAATTTTGCTACAATGCTGTAAGTGAAAGGGCTACCCATATCTTAACAGTGGCTATGCACAAGGGTACTAACGAAAGCAGGACGAGTGGGGAAAGTAGACTGAGGCAGGAGGCGATAGTGGCAGAGATAACATTGCAGTGAAGTGATGAGAGGAACATAACTTTACTAGGAAATTTTTTATCACGGAAAAACGCACTAAAGAAGCTGCCAAGCTAGGTATTGCGGAAATTAACTACGGTATTGTCTTCAGGAAAAAGCACACTGAAGAAGCTTGGCGGGTCCCGAGATATTGCATGCGCAACAGGGTCAACATACTAGCAGTTAGAGAAGTAAACAGTCAAATTAAAGAATATAATAAAATCGATTTGTTTGCGGTGAAAGGCAGCAGCTGATGGGGAAAGTGAAGAGGACGGCATGGCAGTAAGTGGTCTGATCCAGTTGTGCTGCCGTATGCTGGGGAAACCCATTACAAGGAGTTCAAAAATATCGGGGATAATTCTTACATTAATTGAGTCACAAATGCAAACCAGCAAAGCTTTAAATCTCCTACTTGAACGACAAGAAAGAATGGACGACGAGGGTATCGATCCCTCTACCTCTCGCATGCTAAGCGAGCGCTCTACCATTTGAGCTAGACGCCCCCGTGGGGCCAACCCTCCGTAAATAAAAAAAGGAAATACTAAATGAGTTTCCTTTTAACATTAAAAAAATATAAATAGGGATTCAACCAGAATGAAATTTGAGCGGCCGCGAACACATGCCTCTGTGCTAGACAACTCAATTGTGTGGTTCAGCCCCGTTACCATACTACCTTGAAAAAGAGTAAAGTTCAATTTCCTGAGCAGATCTGGTTAATTAGCAACTATTAAAGCTCACAATTGCCATATATGGCTTGAGGTTTTTGCCTGAGCTTTCATTTGGTCGTGCCAGCCCGCAGGGCAGGCGGTGTGTGTCAGTGTTTGCATGTGGCTGTTCATTTGTTCGGTGTTTTTGTCTTGCATGCATTATTGAAATCTGTATCCACTCCTATTCTCTTGAATCAGAAATGGTCGGATATTTGCGCCTCTCAACGCTGCAGGATTTGCAAATCATTTTGTGAGAAGCGATTTTTACCTTTGCCTTACAACTGCAGCAAACGAAGTGGCTGTACAGTGCACACTCTCGGGCCGCCAGCCACATAAAAAAAAATTACACATGGCAAAATGCCTGTTGCTGTACCAAAATCTGCAGCGCCAGAATTGTTCCTGTTACTTTTGCAACTGCAGCTGCGGCAGGAGCTGCTGCAGCAGCTGCTGAGCTGCTGCAGCAGCTGCTGAGCTAGCCGGCTAGACCACGAGAAATGTGGCGCACTTATTATCCAAATTTGGATTTATTCGCATTGGCTTTCGTGTTTCTCTTGCAGTGGCTGCAGCATTAGCTGTTGCTGCTGCTGCAGCGCGTCACCCTCTCTCTTAAGGTTTGGAAAATGCAGCAGGTCTTCATCGAATTCCTCCTGCGATTCATACTGCTGCTGCTCTGTGCTGCTGTTGCTGCTCCACAGGCGTTCTACGCTGCACACAGCAAAGCAGTGCAGCAGCTTCTGGTGTCCACATCTCAGCAGCAGCACAAGACCCCCAACAGCGTCCAGTGAAAGGCAGCAACTACCTTGCCACAAGCACAAAACGCAGCAGCAGCAAGGCAGATGCAGCAGCTCCAGAAGCAGCAAAACGCACTCATAGAACTCCCTGGCAGCAGCTGTCATGAGGTGTACAGACACTGGACCGAGACAAGCCACAAACCACTCGCTGCTGCTGCTGCTTGTCCGCGACCTGTTTCGCCGTGTGCTGCCGCTGCTGCAGCTGCAGCTGTCGGATACTTCGGGAATCTCCAGAGAGCTTATGAGCGACCGCAGCAATCGAGAGACCCTCCTGCAGCAGTAGCAGCAGCAGCAGCACAGAAATTCCTAAAGACTGAACAAAAAGGCAGTGCTACGAAAGAAAACTATTCTCAGCAAAAAAAGCAAAACTTGACTGTAGTGCAGCAGCTTCTGCAGCAGCTTCTGCAGCAGAAGCAGCACCAGAAACCGCAGCAGAAGCAGCAGCAGAAGCACCTGCCGCAACAGCAGCAGCAAACCTGCAATGAGCAGCCGTTCCGCATGTCCCAATAAAAGCAACAAGCCCCAAGTCTCTTCGCTGCAGAGCCTCCAGATTCAGACAGACCACGTCCGTCACGCCTTCCTGTAGCAGCAGCAGCAGCAGCAGCAGCAGCAGCAGCAGCAGCAGCAGCCTTGGAAACCATTGGAAGATAACTGAAACCGAAACACTACACATAGGCGCGAGGTGCTAAGAAGGCTTGGTTGCGGCACTTGTTGAGGTTCCTGGATTCTGCCTGTTTTGCTGTTTCTGTTGTTGCTGCTGCTGCTGTTGCTGTTGCTGCTGCTGCTGCTGTTGCTGTTGCTGCTGCTGCTGCTGTTGCTGTTGCTGCTGCTGTTGCTGCTGCCACTGTTCCTCACCTGAGCCAGAAGAGACTTGAACTCATCCAAAGACGGATACTGGCCTGTGCGAAACTCCAAGTCCCTGACACAAGGACACACAGTGCAGCAAGCTGCTGCTGTTCAGGTGCCTCAGCTGCTGCTGCAAGTGCTGCTGCAAGTGCTGCTGCAATTGCTGCTGCGATTGCTGCTGCGAGTGCTGCTGCGAGTGCTGCTGCGGACTGCGAGGCTGCCGCTGATTCTGCTGCTTGCGCTGCACAAGTTCAATTGTCTCGCTAGGTCCAGCAGGCTTACACTGGAGGCACAGCAGCAGCAGCAGCAGCAGCAGCAGCAGCAGATCCTGCTGCTGCAGACCCTGCTGCAGGGTGAACTGGCCAGCGAAAGCCTTTGGGAGGTTTGTGAACAGGATTGAAGAATGCTTTCCAGTCCTCTTCCAGTGTTTGTGCTGCATCATCCCATTCCTCATCTTCATCAGCAGCAGAAGCAGCAGCTCCCGGAGCAGCAGCAGCACTTGCTGCTGCTGCTGCTGCTGCGTGCTTCCCCCGCAGGTACTGCTCCGCACGCTGCAGCAGCAGATCCCTGTTGTCTCTGTAAAACCTTTGGGCTGGAGTAAGAGTAGCATCATCATCTCCATCCCAAATAAACTCGGGGGTGCCATCACCTGCTGCTGCTGTTGTTGCTGCTGCTGTTGCTGCTGCTGCAGATGTTGCTGCTGCTGCTGGCGGTCCTGCTGCTGCAGCGATGTGGGGAGGCAGCAGCTGCTCGAAGGACTGCTGCAGCATCCCCCGCAGCCCCCCTTCGGCTGACTCCGCAGCAGAAACACAGTTAAGGAAGCTCTTCTGCCGCTCAGCAGCAGCAGCTGCTGCTGCTGCTTCTGCATCGGCCTCTGCTGCAGCAAACATCTCTTGCTGCTCTTTGGATAGCACAATCTCTGCATGCACATGTAATGGAGAATCACCTGTAGCATCACCGCCATACGGCGTGTCGCCTTCAGATTCCATACCGCTGTTGTTGCTGCTGGAACTGCTGCTGCTGCTGCTGCTGTGGCTGCTGCTGCTGCTGCTGCTGCTGTGGCTGCTCTCCTCAAGGTCGAGGTCCAAAATGTCGTCACTCCCCAGGCTGTCTCTGCTGCTCCTCGCTCCCAGTTTTCTGCCGGAGCCGCGAAATCTGCCGTAACGTATGCCGCTGTTGTTGGTTTTGCTGCTGCTGCCACCGCTGCTGCTGCTGCTGCTGCTGCTGCTGCTGCTGTAGATGATACTCGGGCTCTTCTCGGCCGCTTCCTCAGCAGCAGCGACCTCCTCAAAAACACGCTTCATCCTATCACCGTCTCTTAAAACTGAGTACCAGCGCCATGTCCCCGCTCTGCTGCGTGTGCTGCAGCAGCAGCAGCAGCAGCAGCAGCAGCAGCAGCGGACCCGGACAGCGGCTATGCTGCTGCCAATGTTGCGGCTGATCAGGCCTGCTGCTGCTGCAGCAATGCTGTGTTGGCCATGTCTTTGCGCAAGGGCGAGTTGACCCTTAATGCTGGCATGGGAAACACCCCTGGCAGCAGCAGCAGCAGCCGCAGCAGCAGCAGCAACGGTTGCTTTGGATGCACTGCACTGCATCGTAGGAGGGAGGATCACCAGTACATACACTCCGTAGGCGGTCTCGCCCTTTTCTCCAGTTTCTTTTTCTTCTTTTTTAAAAAGAATTGTTTTTTCAGTGTTAACTACTCCTTCGATGTAGCTGCTGCTCCCGCTGCAACAGTGTTGCTGCTGCAGCTGCTGCCCAACAGGCTCGGCTACATGGTCAGGGAAAATGCTGTTTTGTAACCTTCACACACATTAGTAAGCAATCGTTCTAGCGCTAACACTTTTATCAGCAGCAGCAGCAGCAGCAGCAGCAGCAGCAGCTTGCATGCGCCCAGGGGCGCAGCCCCGTGAGGGCAGCAAACTCTAACTAGAGGCAAATATTTTTCTTTTCAAAATCGAAGTTTAATACAAAAGTCTGCCGCGTTTCAGGGCGACTCCCTTTGCTCTTTTGTGCTGCTGCTGCTGCAGCACCTGGGAGTTGCTGCAACGCGTGCAGCTGCAGCTGCCACACGTACAGCTTTTCGAGTACGCAGCAGCAGCAGGAAGGACAGGAGGAGCTGCACGGTCCACGGCAGCAGTAAGGGTAGCAGCAGCGGCAGCAGCAGGGGCACCCGTAACAGCAGCAGCAGCAGCAGCAGGATCAACAGCAGCAGCTGGAGCAGCAGCAGCAGCAGGACCCAAAGCAAGAAGCGGCTGGTGCTGCAGTCGAAACGCATGCCGAGATGTTGGGGCCCCCGCTGCGCAGCACTGGCTTCTGGAGGGGGGCCTCGGGCGCCCCTGCAGCAGCAGCAGCAGCAACTGGGACACCAGCAGCAGCACGGACTGTCTCTGCTGTTGCTGCTGCTGCAGTCAGGCCCCGAGTGCAGCAGATAAAGCACGAGGTGATTTATGTGGCCAATCCCAAGACCTTCATTTGCAGTGTATGTACACTTCCCATGGCCCAGACCTGCAGAACCGTGAGCAAGCTCCAAACCCTAAACCCTAAACCCTCGTGCCCACCCAAACCCTAAACCCTAAACCCTAGACTACAACGATTATTGGCCGCAGCATGAGCCGCAGTAAAAGCCGCAGCAGCGGCTGCAGCAGCAGCAGCTGCTGCTGCTGCAGCGACGAAGCGGCGTCAAGTAGGAGCCCCGCGAGCGTCTAGGGTTTAGGGTTTAGGGTTTAGGGTTTAGGGTTTAGTTGTTGTTTGCTTCTGCAGCTTCCTTGTCTCCACTTGGCATGCGGGTCTTGCACTGAGCAAATGCTGTCCACAGGGCAATGCCGCGTGTACGGTCAAGCTGCTACTGCTGCTGCTGCTGCTGCTGTTGTTGTTGCTGTTGCTGCTGCTGCTGCTGCTGTGTCGCTTGTTTTGTTTTATTGTTTGCTGCTGCGCAACGGCGTGGTGCCGGTCTCTTTGCCGCTGCAGCCATTCTGCATGCGTTTACGTGCTGCTGCTTCTGCTGCTGCTGCTGCTGCTGCTGCTGCTGCTGCTGCTGCAGGTGCAATGGCCGTCTGCAGGGGGCCGAAGAGATAGGGCCTTCTGTGCCGCTGTACCCCTGCAGCAGCAGCGGCTGCTGCTGCTGCTTCCTGTCTGAAGCTTCGCTGCAGTACCATGAGCGGCAGCACGGGCTGGAGAAGCAGCTGGCCTTTATTGACGCTGCAGCAGCAGCTGCAGCAGCTGCAGCAGCAGCTGACACACCAGCAGCAGCAGACGCAGATGCCTTCATTGCTGCACTTGAGGAGCAGGGGCAGCTCACGCCACCTCAGGAGCAGCAAGAGCCTTTTGCTGCTGCATCTGCCGCAGCAGATCAGCAGCAGCAGCAGCAGCAGCAGCAGCAGTCGCAGGCGATACTTTCACCCCCCACTGCGCAGCAGCAACCGCAGCAGCTAAATGCTTGGCAGCAGCAGCTACAGCAGCACCATGTGCAGCACCAAACGACGAAGCAAGTGCAGCAGCCGCAGCAGCAGTTGCTGCCTCAGCCACAGCAGCAGCCGCAAGGGCAGGAGGTGCAGCATCAGGCCACAGCGCAGCAGCAGCAGTATCTAGAGAACCAGCAGCAGCAAATGCAGCAGCAGCAGCAACAGCAGCAGCATTTGCTGCACCAGCAACAACTAGTGCAGCAGCAGACGAATCAACAGGCACACCAGCAGCAGCCGCTGCAGCAGGTGGGGCAGCCGCCCGCAGCCCCCTGGGCTGCAGCTGCGCCAGCTCCCGTTGCTGCTGCTCCCGTCGCCGCAACTTCTGTTGCTGCAGCACCCCTTGCTCCTGCTGCTGCTGCTGCTGCTGCTGCTGCTGCACCTGCCCCCGTGCCGCCTGCAGCGGCTACAGTGCGCACACCGCTGCAGCTACAGCAGTCCATCAGTCAGCAGCAGCAGCAGCAGAAGCTGAAGCAGCAGCAGCAGCTTTTGCTGCAGCAGCAGCAGCAGCAGCAGCAGCAAGATGCAGAGGACGACAACCTAGACGACTTCCTGTAGGCTTCCGCTGGAACCCTTTGCTTCCTTTGGCAGCTTCTTTATTCTTTTTTTTTCAGTTTTTCTTTCTACAATTAGTGCTGCTGCTACTTTTATTTATATTTAGAAATATATATACATACATATATATATATATATATATATGAGACGCAGCAACTGCAGCAGCTTAAAAAGAAAAGGCAGGCAGGCAGCTGGGAAGCAGAAAGCAGCAGCAGCGGCATCAGCAGCAGCAGCGTGAGCACAGCAGGAAACGCGACACGAGCAGCAGCACAAGCTGACAGCAGCAGCAGCAGCAGGAAAGGCAAAGGAAGCCCATATATCTTGTAAGCAGTGCCTAATCACCAGTGCGTAGATGGGAATGTTGGAGAAACATGAATTCGCAGCAGCAGCAGCAGAAGCAGCAGCAGCTGCTGCTGCTACTACTGCAGCAAACGCAAAAGCAGAAGCAGCTGCTGCTTGCTTCTGTTGCTGCCGCCACTCCCGCGTCTTAGCTAAAGCCAGCAATGCTTCAGCAGCGGCAACATTTGCTGCTGCGGGCGCTGGACGCAGCAGAGCAGCGGCTGCAGCAGGAATGCAGCAGCAGCGTGTCTTGACAGGATTTGCTCACAAATCCAGATCGACAGCTGATCCGCTAGATGCTGCTGCTGCTGCTGCTGCTTCCTCTTGCTGCTGCTGCTGCCGCTGCTTGACCAACCGCAAACGCTGCAGCACCTCCTCTTCGCTCAGGGGATGGGTAGGGTCTGGCAGCAAGGACGGCAGCGGGGGAGCAGCCCGCAGTTCCCTGCAGCAGCGAAACGCACAGAATTGCTGCTGCTGCTGCTGCTTTCCGGAAGTATCCAGGCCCGCAAAGGAGTGAGAGCAGCAGCAAGCTCAGCAGCTTCCAGCAGCAGGAATGAGGCTGCTGCAGCTCCAGCAGCGGCAGGAACGGCAGTTGAGTAGCAGCAGCACCACAGTGGCAGCAACCTCGGCAGCAGCAGCAGCAGCAGCCTCAGAAGCAGCAGCAGCTCACTTCAGAAACTTCAATTTGTCTTCTTTGTCCTTAAGGCCGACCCAATCAAACCACCGCACGCGACGAATATCCCATCCGAGATCACTCAGCACTCTGGAAAAATTAAAGAAAGAAAAAAAAATGAATATGCAATTGGGCAAGACATTGGTAAACAAATGCTTAATAAAAACAATGAAGCCAGAAGCACTCGCGCTAGCAGCAGCAGCAGCCCAAGGAGCAACGGAAGCAGCTGCATGCGCAGCACAGCAAGCCTTGACCGGCACATTATTAGCAGCAGCAGCAGCAAGAACCGCAACAGCGGCAAATCCCCCAGCGGCGACAAAGTCTGCAGCAGCAGCAGCAGCTACCTATGTTGCAGCTTCACAGGCTCTGTGTACTGTGTGGTTGAAGTGTAGAAGGCAGCAGGACCATCTACAAAAATGCAGCGCCTCTTATCCTCCGCCTCTCCAATATCAATCCAGAAGCAACCCCAACTGAAGCAGCAGCAGCAAAAAGACGAAACACGCGATCAAACGCAGCAGCAGCAGCAGCAGCAGCAGCAGCAACGTAACGGCAGTACCCACTGCAGAAGCAAAAGCTACGCAACAACAGCAACTCCCGCACCAGCGGCAATAACACAGCAGCAGCAATTGCTGCAGCAGACAGTACCAATCACTGCAGCAGCAGCAACAACGCAACAGGTGCAACCACTGCAGCAGCAGAAGCAATGCAAGGCAGCAAACAACGCAGCAGCAGCAACTGACTGAAATGTGTTGCGGTGAGCAACGCCGAGAGCAGCAAGACAGTCCGAAACCTCCCAATGGAAAGGCGAAGGGCGACGCACAGGGTAGGGAATACGGCGCAAGCTGCAGCAGCAACAGCAAATGCAGAAGCAAAATTGCGGGAAGGAGCAGCAGAGATGCATGCAGCAGCAGCAGCAACCGCACGTGCTGTTGCAGCTGCTGCAGCGTCACTTCTACAGCTGAAGCCCTAAGCTGCTCATCCTCAAGTCAAGTAAGTCCCCGCAGCTAAATGTCAAACCCTCAGCCCCGAACTCCAAGCTCCAAACCCTAAACCCCAAACCCTAAACCCTAAACCCTAAACCTGCCTCAGTCTGGCGTAGAACTGCCGAACTTTGCGAGGAAGAGCTGCCCAAGTCTGCGGCTCTAGCACTCGAACAGCAACAGCTGTCTGCAGCGCCTTCTCTAAGTGCGTAGGACGAGCGCATATAAACACCCTGCAGCAGCAGCAGCAGCAGCAACAGCAGCAGCAGCAACAGCAGCAGCAGCGTCAGCAGCAGCAGCGGAATGAATGCGGCAGCAATGGAAGCGCGAATAACACGATATAGCCGTAGCTGCTGCAGCACTGCCAAGCGCATCGGTGGGGGCCATGACTAGCATGTGCAGAAGCAAAAACAGCGCAGCAGCAGCAGCAACAGCAGCAGCAGCAGTAATGGAAACAGCATTAGCAGCAGCAGGAGCAGCAGCAGTACCACACACTAAGACTTTGTTGGAAAGCCAATAAAAGCCTTGAGGCTTAATTAGTGACCATCGCAGAAAGGCTGCTAAGTTGTGGCTAGCCCTAAACCCTCAAACCTAAACCCTAGGGGGCTCTAAACCCTACTTTGAAAATCTTTCCATGACAAACATTTTCAGGGGCTGCGTGTACAGCCCAATCGCTGCAACCGGATGCATGCAGCCCCGAAACTGCAGCGAGGGAGCTTCTTTGAGTGCATGCAGCAGCACTTCGCTGAGGCGCTCTCTAAGAGATGGCGGGCAGACCCCCTAAACAAACGAAAAGGACAGGAAAAAGCTGCTGCTGCTGCTGCTGCTGCTGCTGCTGCTGGGTGCTGCTGGGTGCTGCTGCGTTCGCTGCAGAGAATGGAGCAAGGGCAATAGTTGCTGCTGCAGCTAAGGCAGCAGCAGCAGATGGAGGTGGAAAATTGAACACATTTAGGCAGCAGCAAGTGATGGCTACAGCAGCAGAACCAAATGATATAATAACACAGATTTGCTGCAGGTAAAAAGATAGGGAAAAGGATAACAAGACAAACGACACCGAGATAAAAAGACGCAAATAGGCACAGAAGGAAGAAAAAAACTAAAACCACAAAGAGTGAAACGGAAAAATCAAGACAGAAAGCAAGAAGAAACCAAAGAAGCAAAAATAGGGAGAGAAACTCATCAGAAAAAAGAAAATGAAGGACGCAAAAGTATTAAATGATAAGAGGCGGAAAACGGACTCCAGAAAATTCAACAAATGGACATTTTTGTGAAAATAAGTGGCCTCAGAAAGATATTCCAAAAAGAACCAAACAGATCAAACAAAATAACTAAATGGCAAATAAATGCTGCATTTAAAGGAGAGAAAGAAAAAGAAAACAAAGCAAAAACTCACCAACTTCGCCAGACCCACTGCAACTTTTATGAGATCTCCTGGCCTCATGAGCGGGGCCTTAAGCACTGCTTCCTGTCCCACCTGTACGTACACCCGGACGCAGCAAAGCCCCAAAAGAACTGCATGCGGAATTAAATAACAAATCCACAAAATGTCAAATTCAAATTCGTGAAATTCGAATTTGTTAAATGCAAATTCAAAAGTAGGCCGAGCAGGATTCGAACCCACGACCACCCGGTCCGTAGCCGGGCATTCTATCCAACTGAACTATCGGCCTGAAGTGACCCCAAACCCTAAACCCTAATATTCAAACCCTCGAGCCTGAACCCTCGAAGGTAAAACCCACAGCCTAAACCCTAAACCCTCAAAGCCGACCCCAAAGCCCTAAACCCATGCCCAGAACGCACGTTTCGCAAGCCCAGTCACTGCTCCCTGTAGCCCAGCCCCAAACCCTAAACCCTAAACCCTAAACCCTAAACCCTGTCCCAAACCCTCACCTGCGTCAGTGCATCCGAGTGTCTAATGTTGACTCTGCTGAGGGCCCAGGGCACAGTCATCAGGGCGTGGGAGTTGAAGTCATCGAGAGAAGCCAAAGAGTATCTCAAAAGAGATGAATAAAGAACAGGGTCAAGAAACTTGGACTTGCCAAACCTTCGTTTAAAGCCCGCACACATGCACACACACAGCCCCGCATGCAGCGGTGCATGCATTGCCCACTGCATGCATGCATGCGCTGCATGCATGCACTGCGTGCATGCATGCAGTGCACGCATGCATGCACGCAGCTGAGCCTCTTAATGGCCTCTAAATTCGCACTCTTAACAATTATAACAGATTTATATAATAGAAAAATTACACATTTTTTAGTGCAATTGTAGTTAAGAAATTAATAGGTGATAAGAAGCTAGAAATACCAGATAAAGCTCTACCTTTTGCAGGTTGTTGCATTAATTCATTTATTTATAAAATTTAGTTTAGGATTTCCTGTTTTAAAATATTGTTTAAAACCTCTTTCACATTTATCTTGCTCTCGAAATCCTTTTCACATTCCTCTGCAAGAGAGGCACCGGAAGAAATGCAAGAACTGCTGCAGCGGAGAGGCGGAAATAGAAAAGGATTTAAAGGGGAAAGTTAAAAAAAACGAAAAAGCAAAAAACGCCAAAAGATAAAAAATGAATAAAAAAAGAGAAAAGACAGGCTCAGCGGCCAAATGCGAGCAGAATGAAAGTCAATGCCCTACTTAACTCATTACCCAATTATCTAATTAACGAATTAATTAATGAATTAACAAATTAATTGATCAATTAATAATTTCAATTGCATAATTAGTTAATTAACTAATTAATTTATTGAATGGGATTGTCTTCTTAAATGTTGCAACAGCGGCATTTACGGCCACGCCACAGTCAATCTACTTTTCGTGGGCCAAGCTTTAAACCCTAAACCCCGAACCCTAAACCCTAAACCCTGAACCCTAAACCCTAAACCCTAAACCCTAACTCAAGTCTAGGATCTCACCCGTAGAAAAGGTAGCCCAGCTGCTGCGGTGTGCAACTGTCTGCCACTTGCTGCGCCCGTCGAGAGAAGCCAAACCTGAACTCAAGAGCGCCTAAACCCTAAACCCTCACGCGTAAACC
>NW_013654070.1:0-1283 GCF_000499385.1 Eimeria necatrix
GCTAGGGTTCAGCCTAACTACTTAAGCTGCCTTCCAGTTTCACACACAACACATCGCGCGTTATGGAACTGCTCCACGTGTGTTGTAGCTAAACGCCAGCGCCCCACACAAACCCGGCTTCACCGGCAATCTGACTCCACAAACAGTGTCAACGTACGCCTTCGCAAACACAAATGACGGCGCCGCCAAACTGCAAATCCACATGCAATCCTCTGGGAATGTGCCAACTGCCAGACGCAACCCTAGGGCTCAGGCTGACGCCACCGTCTCGTGGCCCATGCAAATCGCCCCCCACCATGATACCTAGCGCAATGGACACTGATGTAGCCAACAACCAACGACTCCCAATGAAGCCAGCCCCTTGTGCAGCACTCAGCAAACAATTACAAGTAACACTATGCCATACGCCAAGAACCAAGTAGGCAGCTACTCCAGCAAAGTGGCACGTTTCCCAGCTCGCGTGCTCTCACGTACTGGCTGCTCGCCGCACACCAACAGCAAGAGCACCACAGATGATCCTAGGGCACTATCTTTCATCGAGCAACTGAGTGTCATGTGAAGCGTAACAAGCTCCTGCACATGCGGAAAAAAAAGGAAAGAAGAGAGCGCTACACACCGCACTGGCATGCTGAACACGATAACCGCTATTTCGCTGTTAACAAAGGCCGTCACAGCTACACACAGACGCACTTAATCCAGCCACTGGTAAAGACTATACCTTAGACCTCCTCCAAAAAAGTGTTCGCGGCTGCACACACCTGCCACACAGTTTAAGTCGATTCCTTGCCAAAGCGTCGCACCAGAGACGGCGCGTTTGGAGATCATGAATGGAACCATCGTACACACGCACCAGTTTGCAGTTCTGTAATGTCTGGAGAGCCATCTGTTGTGCTCAAGCACTCTGCACACGCACACGCTGTACAACGACGTTCATGCCCTGCTACAGATGAACGCGAGTTGGGCTTAGACAAAACAGGCGACGAGTACGAATCACAACGAACTCCGCACTCAGAAACGACACCAGAACGCATGTTTTTTGCATTCCCCGCGAACGACGCATCATGGCTCACAAACATGCCGTCATACCGTTCGCCCAACACAAAAGGGAAGATGACGTCTCAAGTAATCCACTGTGTGTACTTCATGTGAATGTTCTGTGATTTCGACGCAGCGAGACACTCAAAGTATCTACAACGCTTCCGCGGCGCGATTAGCCTACTCCAGGCAAACGCTACTTGCACACATCAGTCAATTTGGAGCACCATTAACACAAGGCAGGAGTA
>NW_013654071.1:0-1630 GCF_000499385.1 Eimeria necatrix
GAGTCTGAGAGATGAATCAAAACCGAGAGGGAAGAAGAAAAAATCTTGCATCCGGCCCCATCCAATGCGCTAGTTACGTGATGAGTGCATAACCCACGCAACGAACGACCCACAGAGGCGCTCTACTCTCATGCAGCGCAGTTTGCACAGGCTCCAATGCATTGTGACATCAACAGCTTCACAACACCCATCGCCTGCTGGCTCTCTCAGCTACAAACTCCCTATTACGCATACAGCCTGGGAAAAGGTTTTAGGGTCATGGGAAGCACCATCATCAAACCCCTATAGAGCACAGAGCTGCGTCATTACACAATTCGCTCTGGCCACTACTCCAACTGCGACCACAGCTAATCTATTTGCACGCATTCACACTAGACCGCACTGCGTGACGCTTACACAATGTTGCAAGTGCCCAACTCACTATCCGCCAGCCCAGCTACAATACAGCTTGCAAGTTTCTACCTCAACTTGAAAAATACATTCAGACCCATACATGCAACCCCCACCTCGATTTTAATTCGAGTGAGATGCTTCAACCACCCACGAGTCTCATGTTGCGGCTGTGCGTCGCCAAGATCAAATCATCGCCCTCGCCAGCATGTGCCTCCTATCATTTGCAAACATGTCTTATTTGCGCGTCAAGCGTGTAACACGCCTCCTAAATAAATACTCGCCTTGCTCCACACACACATTCCCTGGTGAAACCTGCGGTCCACCACTCACCAAGACGTGCTGCCCACCTACTCCCAACATTTTCCAGTGCCGAAGTGAACACACGTCGCCTCAATCAAAATGCGCGGTACCCCCCTGCTAGCGTAGCAGTCTACTGGTAGCAGCTACTGAGCTCCTTCCTCCCAATGCTGCCACTACTCACACATTGTCGCACACGCGTTAACAACTTACTGCAGCCGCACACGGCTCGCCTCTCACCCCACGTCTCGCCTCTGCTCTCCCCAAAGCATCTACAGTCACCGTTGTTTTTAAACGCACAAAAATGTTTCGACGCATCTACGAAGCAGCGCCCTCAATCCGGTTGCATGCCACCTGCAATGCCACTTCCAATATCCCAACACAATGCACCGCTGCAAACGTAACTGGCCCCAGTGTCATTTGATCAGACACCAGCACTGACTAGCTGATATCCATCGTCATGCAGACCAGAAACGGCTCAGCCCTACTTGAAGAAGGCGTACCCTACTGCAGGCAGCATGCAATGTTGGACGGACCAAACAGACGACGCGACGAATCCACGTCGGACCTTTGTTTCTGCATAATCTTCCAAGGATTGGAACCCGTTTAGCATACAACGAACCGAGTTGTAGCGGCATGCTCGTGTCTGGAAAGCAAGGAAGGTAAGGCAGCTACTATTCCGCTTCTGCAGTGTCTCATGGGACTTGACAATTGACTGGAGGTGTTGCATTCATTTAGTTAAAAATGTCAAGGCTCCAAAGAGTGTAGTTTGCACCAGCCCCCACCCGCGGTCTGCAGAGGAGCAAAGCAACATACTTTGCACGCGCGACTGCTGCAAGTACCAAGACGCAAATTCCGGCTCCAACGTATCCTACCAATCAAACTAAAAATAGCAGCCGTCTACGCAACAGCGCTCAGCTGCTTGTCCAGTCAGCCTAAA
>NW_013654072.1:0-1297 GCF_000499385.1 Eimeria necatrix
GTTAGGTAGTATTTACCAGCTCATGAGCTCGGAAATAAATACAAAAGGTTCGAGTCAACTCAGGCAGTTGCATGCAATTATGTATACCGGATAGCACCATGGCCCATTATAAAAGCAATTGTGAGGTGGCATTTAACGTCAAATCTGAATCATTCGCGCAGAGAATCTGTCGCTTTTATCCTTTTCTGTAGCTCCTCCGTCGACACACAAGGTGGGGGAAAATGATCCCTGCGTGGTTGGCACTTTCTGAAACGCATAGGGTCCGATTCGCTAGGCAGACAGATTCGTTTACCGGGACAATAGAGTAGTAAACAGAGTAGCGTAAGAAGATCGCCGTGCTGACTTCTGAACCATTGTAAAGTACGATATTCACCGAGCTCATGCTGCGATCCGTTTGCGAAACATGAAATAAACGTTATCCCGAGAGAAATCTTTCAAGAGTGTCCTAGATAGAAACATGCCGCCGATTGCTTTGTCAATACTATTTTCGGGGACGAAATGACACAACGTTTATGTAACTTCCCAATAATTTACGTTTGAATCATAAAAAGCACGTGCAGCTCTAAAACCACCCACTACGGATACTTGCCATTTAATTAATTTTGAATAACTTTTTTTTGCCGTGATGCTGTTGTACGTTGTCTTTGCTTGTCACATTTGTACATGCACTTTTCACGTAAGCATGTCTCGCCATGGAAATATATTCGAACGCTAAAGCGCCTCTCTGTATTACGACTAAATTCTTTCAAGAAAGAAAATCAACGCCCAGCGCCAACAGCGAACAAATCTAGCGCGTACAGCTTTATTGATCAACAACTGTCTGTCGACTACAGTTAGCGTGAAGCCGTTTTGACTCCAGCGGAATCCGAAGACCTTTTTTGCTGTCGCTGAGAGCAAGACAAATTCTATTATCAACTGAGAGGTATGAATTACACGCTTTGCGAATTGTGTGCTAGCAAGATGCTTGAGAGCGTTCAATGCGTAGCGCACAACCTGAACACGTAACCAGGAACGTCTTCGCCCTGCACCCATCATGAAATTGCACACACGGTTGTGTGAAACAGCAAACTGTGCTGTCACGATGTCAAGCAGAAACAGTCCCAGAAAATGTGCCCGCACTTTTCCTTCCTGAAATAACATAAATATCCGGTGGCGTTGTAACAATCACTGTTACTACTCACGGGGTCTACACTCATCTATTGCAGGTTTGTGCAAACACATCTGAGAGAATAGAATGCCTGGATATCTTGTAAAGGACGTGCAAAATGCTGCTTGGTCTCAATATAGGTTCAGCTTT
>NW_013654073.1:0-1715 GCF_000499385.1 Eimeria necatrix
ACAGGGTGTAAGTTTGGGGCTATCTTGCTTCCCAGTATTGTACAATGAGCACATAAGAGGCTTACTGAAGCATTGTGGCCCACAATGCTTACCTTGGTGGCGAAACTCTCTTCAGAGTGGAGGTGTATATCCGACGTTGATTGTCTCCCAATATTGCAGGACGTGCGCCGCGCGGGAAATAGGCGAATGCTGTATTGTCTATCTGAATGCCAAGGGCTATATTGTCTTTGCTTAACATTGTTGCTGATCTTGCAAGTGATGTAGGCATGAGAAGAAAGTCGGCGTTTGAAAAGGATCCTAAAAGAGATACATTAACGTCACCTTGTATGAGCCAGAAAGTGCGCAGAAGATTTTGAGCATGAAGTTTGGACTGTGTTGCGGCTAGCCTAATGCGTTTACCATTCGAAAAATGTCATCCGTCAGCCAGGATTTGCTCAATATCCTGGCAGGATACATTTTACTGTTTATGGCGCTAAAGTGGAGTGCACGGAAGTCCTTCTAGGCAGTTCTGCGTCCGGAGTTCCGGCCGGAGTTCCTAAGTCAATGTCCATCATTGCCGGTGACTTAAAATTGGTGAGCTTATCTTGCGTTCAGCAAGTCACAAAATCGAAAATCGATAACTGCTCAACCAGATGGTAAGACATGTCACAGCTGTGGACGTGCTACGCAAAACAGCGCTGCAAAGATGCAGGATAAACCGAGAGCGTCTCTCAAGACAAAGATTCGCAACAGCATCGAAATTTGCGTTCAGGCGCACTAACTAATTTTGGCAGCTGCAATATCTCTCGTTTGACTGTTTAGAAAGTGCGTATCGTGCAGCTTATTTGCATTAGAGCTTGCAAAACGTGGCACCGTGTTTGAAGTCACATTTCGTACTGTCCTTTTTCAGACACTTCAGGCTGTGCGTATGCATGTTATCAGGAAGTACGACCACTTACTGCGCAAGGTGCGATGTTCGGGATTACATGGCAGTGCGAAATTTGGGATTACAAGGCCACTTGCGTAAGTGGCTCGTCGATATTATTAGTCTGCGATATCCCAACAGCGCAAAACCGCTGGCGAAAATCGATCTGCTATTATTTAGAATTATGTAGCTCAGCTTCGCCTTTTGTGTATTGCGTTCATGACGATGAAAATTGCCTGTTTCGCGCGTTTTGCGCGAAACAGGCAATTTTCATCTTCTCAAGAACGCAGTAAACCCTTACATGACCAAAATGTTTGCCGAGAGCACAACACTCCACACGCAAGCGCTGTTGTCTGCTTGCTTGCAAGTAAGATTCGAGCTAACGTCTATTACAAAGTTTGGCAGGTTGATTTGTGCTGACATATAAATGCTCCAAAAACGAATCACTGTTACTTGCCCCTAAGTTCTTTTAGTATGTGAGCCAAGCGAATCGGATTTGGTTGATTCCAGAGCGTTCTGCTTGTCAATACGGGTTTTGCTAGCACCTTAGGCTGCTTCGCTACTTACGTACTGGAGACTAGGTATTCGGATATGTGCTTTTGCTTGGCATACGAAATTGTGACATGCCAAGATATATTGAAGAAAAGGAAACTTTTTGGCTTCTTGCTTTCGGCTTACGCACCCATGTGCAACTGCGACGTTAAAACAGACAGTTCTGGAGATCCCCTTCTCTGTGTGCCAGCATGTATCCGCATCAAGAATTGTAAAGCTCAACACTTCGGGGTGGACACAACTCCCTAAAGTTTAACAG
>NW_013654074.1:0-1869 GCF_000499385.1 Eimeria necatrix
CAGCATTCCCTTTGTAAACTTGAAGTGTTGCCACCTGGATCTGCAACCGCTAACCAGAAAAGACAAACAGCTAATCCAAAGGGGATACGAGGCACCCAAACCTTGAGCTAGTCATATCTTGCAACCCCATAGTCCAAAGAGGCAAAACAGCTGAACAGAAGTGGAGCTTAGTTGTTGCTGCCTAAGTGGTGAGCCGCCACAGTCAGAAGCCTAGGTACGCAGCGTTTTACTGTACGCCAGTGCTTCAGAAAATTGCAAAATCTGCCCATGTCGGTTTCTTTCGTTCATCGCGGGGATGAACACTACTGGCAAGACATTAGAGGCCCTGCACACAGCACGCTGTACGATTCCCCTTTACGTACATCCTGCAGCATTAATAAGGGCCCATTATGCGCATGATCACCACTATCTCGCGCACACAGGCAAAACGCCGCCGAGATGCAGTGACAAATTGAACGATCGTGCAGAGCACCTTTTTTTTTCGTGCACGAAGAATGACAAAAGCAAACACGTGAAAACGTAAGTTCTTTATCCAGGGGCAATGCTGCCAGCTAATGTTGCAGTGAAGTCGGAAATGCTCGAGACGTTTCATGCCGTCTTCGAACTGCAACGCAATAATTGAAAGCGTGCCCTATTCCTCCAACGTCGGTAGTCCTTCGCCAGCGTTGGGCTGCTACTCTGTTGAGAACGCTCACGATCTGGAAACAGCGTTGTGGATGATCTCGAACTCAAGAATTTTCTTTCTGAAACTGTCTACCCATGGCTTCAAAAAGCAGCTGGGAAGCGCGTGAGAAAAGCGGGACTTTCGGGTAGCTTCTCACCTACACTTCACCTAAATGAAGGATCCATCAGCACAGCGCTGGGTGGCCTATCCCAATAACGCAATACGTGAATGTTCTGTACACTCCTCCAGATTAACGCAAACATGAATGACCTCAACACAAATGACCTTCACATTATATACCGCAAAACACTACTGGCAGACATGCATGTGCAGAAACAAACACAACAGTGCGAAGACCCAACCACGAGTAACTCCAAAAGGGCGTCACACAACCGAAAAGCAGTGGCTACTCCAGCATCACTGCTCGAGACGTTTCATGCCGTCTTCGAACTGCAACGCAATAATTGAAAGCGTGCCCTATTCCTCCAACGTCGGTAGTCCTTCGTCAGCGTTGGGCTGCTACTCTGTTGAGAACGCTCACGATCTGGAAACAGCGTTGTGGATGATTTCGAACTCAAGAAATTTCTTTCTGAAACTGTATACCCATGGCTTCAAAAAGCAGCTGGGAAGCGCGTGAGAAAAGCGGGACTTTCGGGTAGCTTCTCACCTACACTTCACCTAAATGAAGGATCCATCAGCCCAGCGCTGGGTGGCCTATCCCAATAACGCAATACGTGAATGTTCTGTACACTCCTCCAGATTAACGCAAACATGAATGACCTCAACACAAATGACCTTCACATTATATACCGCAAAACACTACTGGCAGACACGCATGTGCAGAAACAAACACAACAGTGCGAAGACCCAACCACGAGTAACTCCAAAAGGGCGTCACACAACCGAAAAGCAGTGGCTACTCCAGCATCACGTAGTCGCAACATTGGGTGCATCGCTGTGTGCAAAATACTAGCCGATACCACAAATGGGCTCGACGCAGCCACGACATCCATTACCTGCCACGCAACCCAGCCAGCAGATGGGAATGAACAGATGGGAATGAAATGTTTGTTTTTCTGACCGCAAGTGAGTGAAATGCAAACAACTCTACTTCATGCAGTAGTGCTTTCGAGGGCATCCATGACAGATCGTAAAATGCTCGCACACAACACCGTTCCCTCAGTCTCAAGTCAAACATCTCGCAG
>NW_013654075.1:0-3041 GCF_000499385.1 Eimeria necatrix
GGCATCAGCTCACCGACATGCCGGTTAGGGAAAAGCTACAGGCATATTTGTATGGAGGTGGCGCGTTCTGCGCGTTTCCGTGTTGCGTGATTCGAGTGTTCCTGTCAGGGTTAAGTAATTTTTGGTTTTCCATGCGTGCAGGTAGTACGTCGGCTAGTTGTTTATTGAGACAGATGCTTCGACACAACGCTTGAGTTGCTTGACTGATCTACATGGAAGCCAGGAACGCGCTTGCCTGAAGGCCTTGTGCAACTATCATAGTCGCAGTTTCGGCGGACATGCTGGTGTGTTTGGGAGACGGTTCACCGGACTGTCTACGCCTACGTGCAAAATTATATGTGACGTAAAAGCGCTTCGATTGCATGCATTCCTGCAGTCCGCGCATGCATGTAGAGTGCGTTTGTGCTGCTCATAGGCGCAGATGTTGGCTGCACGCAGAATGGCTTGAACGAGCTCCCGAGAGTTGGCGCCTGCCTAGAACATGGGCTCGTTTGCAGCACCACTGGAAATTGACTGCCTTTTTACCGGCATCCAGTATCTGCCACTGATCAAACCCGTGGTTTTTGGAGCAGCCTCATGCATACGCAAGCCTTTGGCATCGCGTGTTGGATGAAGCGTAGCGCTGGACCTGACTTTTCTTGGTGGCGGTTGGGCGTTTCCTGTGCTGTGTGACATGGATGTTTGGCTGTCTGCACTAGGAGCAGACCCTTTGCCTGTGTCCCTTTCGGATATTGCTTTGCCTGTTGCACGCCATTCGCGGCAAAAGCTGTTTGCCTGCCAGCGCATTGGCGTCAAGCCGCCACAACTTTGTTTGTTCGACACGCGATCTGTGCAACTCTTGCTGGAGGCACACGAGCACACTGCCATTTGGGCATTTGGAAGGGCATCCGCACGTTTTGGCGAAAGGGTGGGCACGCTGAGTGCCAATGAGATGCCTGCCTACTATTCAATACATGTTGGCGCACGAACTGTGCAGCTGACTAGGACTTGCAGGACGTGCGTTGAGCACATTTGCTGAGGCAGGAGGTCGCAGCACGACATGCCAGGCATGGAACCGATGCATATAGACCTCACAATGTTGCACACTTTGTGCAGTTGCTTACTTTTCCGTGCACTGTAGTGCACTGTAGTACCATTAATTGTGCGAGCACACTTGCCTGTTGCTTTGGTTCAGATGTATATGCACTTGGTAAATGCTTGCTGAGTGCAGCTGCTTTATCTGCGGAGGCCGTTTTAGCACGCACATTTGCTGAGGCAGGAGGTCGCAGCACGGCATGCCAGGCATGGAACCGATGCATATAGACCTTACAATGTTGCTCACTTTGTGCAGATGCTTACTTTTCCGTGCACTGTAGTGCGCTGTAGTCTCGTTAATCTTGCGAACGCACTTGCGTATCGCCTTGCTTTAGATGTATATGCACTTGGTAAATGCTTGCTGAGTGCAGCTGCTTTATCTGCGGAGGCCGTTTTAGCACTCTGTCGCCAACAGAGGCTTTGTGCCTGCCGGGCACTCGGCCTATCTTAGACCTTGCACGGGATCGTCAAGTAAGTGTTGATCGAATGCCAGGCATTGAAGGCTCGCAGAGTATGTTTGGTTCGTAGAGTGACTGCCCTCAGAAATGTGTTTCTTAGCTTCTTGTGCGGCGTGTGGTTTGCTTTGGCATTGATGGTCAGGTGGTGAGTTTCAGGAATCGTGTGCGTCGAGCATCGGTCGCTGACTCTGTCCCGCATGTATTTGTTTGCCCTATGAGCAGGAATAGAGGCACAAGCGTTTGACAGTTGAAGCACAAGCATTGTCGCTTGCTGTTGACTGTGAAGCATGTTTGGACATGTAATATTGATGGTGTAACGGCATCAGATCACCGACATGCCGGTTAGGGAAAAGCTACAGGCATATTTGTGTGCACGTGGCAGTGTGAAGGCGCTTTGTGAACGTTTCCGTGTTGCGTGATTCGAGTGTTCCTGGCAGGGTTAAGTAATTTTTGGTTTTCCATGCGTGCAGGTAGTACATCAGCTAGCTGTTTATTGAGACAGATGCTTACCGACATGCCGGTTAGGGAAAAGCTACAGGCATATTTGTGTGCATGTGGCAGTGTGAAGGCGCTTTGTGAACGTTTCCGTGTTGCGTGATTCGAGTGTTCCTGCGTGGGTTAAGTAATTTTTGGTTTTCCATGCGTGCAGGTAGTACATCGGCTAGCTGTTTATTGAGACAGATGCTTCGACACTACGCTTGAGTTGCTTGACTGATCTACATGGAAGCCAGGAACGCGCTTGCCTGAAGGCCTTGTGCAACTATCATAGTCGCAGATCCAGTGGTCATGCTGGTGTGTTTGGGAGACGGTTCACCGGACTGTCTACGCCTACGTGCAAAATTAGATGTGAAGCTCTTGGTGACAGTTATCCTCGCACTCGTTGCGTCCATTTGGAGGATAGCTGCACTGCACAGGCTGTGACGCATATTTGGTAACGTGAGACTGATGCTATGGGCGCATCAACTTAATGATATGCAGTATATGCAAAAAGAAAAGGACATCCTTGTAGCACGTGGCTTTGTAAAGATGCTCTTTGTTGGATTTAGTGCCGTTATTCGACTGCTCGAGGCACTGTGCAATTTTTGTAAGTGCAGGAGGTACGCGACTGGGTTCGCACGAAGCAGATGCAAGGACGCAACATTTCGTTTCAACTGTATATGTGTTCCCTTGAAGACACGAAAGTGCCTGCCAAAAGCTCTTTAACATGGTAAGGTATGCATTCGCATAGAACATGTGGATGAGTGGGCAAAATGGTTGAGTGGAGTGTCGACGCTTGCGTGCGGCATTGGATATCAGTCGGAGGAGTCCAGGGCTGAATGCGTTGTTGAACAGAATGCGTGAATTTGCAGTGCAGCCATTTTGTTTGTGCGTGTGTTATGGGGCAGCTCACCGGACTATCGGCGCCCACGTGCAAAATAAGATGTGAAGCAAAAGCGCTTCGGGTGCCTGTATTCGGCGGATGCATGTAGAGTGCGTTTGTGCTGCTCATAGGCGCAGATGTTGGCTGCA
>NW_013654076.1:0-1639 GCF_000499385.1 Eimeria necatrix
GAAGTGCAATTTTGCGCTCAGCATTCCTCGGTGTCATCACCTGGGTGCGTGGCATTGGAGGCTAAATTCGAATTTCCTCGAGATATACATTTTGGAGCCGATACGATAATCAAAGCCCTTGCGATCCGTGTAGCCTAGGGGAGCGGTAGCGTATCGAGAGCAAAAATTATTCGCTGCAGCGCTGGCGTGATGCACAAGTCTTCGCCGCAGTGCGGGCATGGTACTGCGAGCTGGAAAGCCTAGGAACCGCGTGTCATGCAAACGCGAAGCTGTGGTTTTGACAGTTTGTGACAATATGACTAGCTCGGGTACAAATAAAGATGTAAATGCATGCGAAGCCGGCACTGGTTGTTCTTCAGTAAAGCCGACTCTCCACTGTAGATGCATGGTTTACAAATCGGCTTAATGTTCGTTTCGAGGCTCGCTAATGCGCATTTCATGGTAAGGACTGATAGACTGGTTAGGGGAAGTAAGATCACATTATTCTGTCAAACTGATACAACCACGAAATGGGCCATCATGCAAGTCCATAAAAGCATGCCGCGTGTGAAAGAAGCCAGATGTGCATGGCTGCCGACGAGGAGAGGATTCAGATTTTACAGGTGCATAGAGTTCTGGGAGTTTTCTGATGTACTGAAGCGATCCTCAGCGAATGCGTTAGAAGCTGTATGACGGGGAAAACATACCGAGTACGGTTCATAAGAGCCACCAACCATCAGACAAGAGAAGCGGTACCCTGATATGTTCCGAGGGGAAAGGAAAGTCACCGTATTCAGTGACAGACGTATTGCTACGCTTGCAGCCTTCTCAGTAGCCAGCTAAGGCAAATGCAGAGCATGGGATTTCGAGAAGTCGATGCAGCGTTTTAGACATTGACACACCACTCATCTCGAGCTTGTTCGACGAAACACTCAAAATGCCTGCCCAAAGCGACGCTTTGGAATACAAGGAAACGCCTTCAGTCATTGTCTTGAAGGTATCGTCACGCAAACGCTCAGAAGGGGAAAAAGGGGGAAACGTACCAACTGTATTTTGGAAAGGGTCCTCCATCCTGAGTATTTCGCGATTCTCAGCGCGTATGGCTATACCTCTTTTGACGCACACATAAGGGTTGATGCAACGGAGTGTTGGAACACTGTTCTTCTGGGGTTCATTCAGGCTGGAGAAATGCAGCAAGTCTTCTGACTGGCCAAGGCACAGTGATTATGCCAAGATGCTTCTTAAGTTGGCGAAGCCCACAAAATCTCTGCAAATTAGCGTGCCAGTCTTCTTAAGAGATGGAAGGCGTAAGAGCATAATATCGCGGCTGTGTTTGTATTAGAACAAAATGCTCGTCACAACGCTTCTCGTGTCTGGACGTTGAAAGCTTCTCACATTTGTTGGCGATTGTGTCGTTCAGCGCTATACACCTAAAGTGCTGACTTCATTGGTAGCACAAAGTGCAATTTTGCGCTCAGCATTCCTCGGTGTCATCACCTGGGTGCGTGGCATTGGAGGCTAAATTCGAATTTCCTCGAGATAGACATTTTGGAGCCGATCGGATAATAAAAGCCTGTCCTGGCGATACCTGTAGCACAGCGGAGCGGTATTGTATTGAGAGTAAAAATTATTCGCCGCAGCGCTAGCGTGATGCACAAGT
>NW_013654077.1:0-1507 GCF_000499385.1 Eimeria necatrix
AAGTAGATGCTTTGATGTATCCACCAATAGTTCTGGAATGTTTGTCGGTGAACTCACCGGCTGAGTATCGGCGGATCGCTTCATTCTAGAGCATGAAGGCGCAGTAAACCAATTCATTGTCATGAGGCAATAGGTGGAACAAAACAAGCCAATGTACGTCCCGATGGCCGAAGGACAAGCGTACCACCTAAAATTTAAAAATATCATTCTTCGTACATATAGATGTCTTATGCCACTAGAAAACCCTTGCTGTTGCAGCGGTTATCGAACTGATATATTTCTTATGGGAAAAAAGCAGTTGTTTTTCCTGCATAACATTCCTATCTGGAGTTTTCAGTAACGGCCTGGACCGCGCCGCCTCAGCAAATTATGGTGGAACCTCCTAGGGACAGCATTCCTCGCATCCAAAACACTGGTGTGCGAAACTAAAAGGGCCAAAGGCACATCTATTTCACAGAAACGATCAGCTTTGCAGTAGTTGTGTCGCTCTGTGAACGGACATCCTGATCCAGACCCAACTGTGACGGAGAAGAATAGTATCATCCTCTAAAGTCGCGAAAGTACAGTGAGCAACAATTACTGATGCACAATGCGCAGCATGTGCTGACGCTGCTGCATACGAACTGAATTTGCATGAGGCGATTTGCATGAGGCGGAGCTTTAGAGAGGAAAGTTCTTCCACGAACTGAGTCAAGCGCACTGCAATTACTGGTGTGAGCAGATCTTCTATTCGCCTGCAGTGCCAGCGCTGATGTCGGGGCAAAGATAAACAAGAATTTTGCCATGCTGTGTGAGACTAGCCGACAGCATGGTACAGATCGGCGGTTAACGTAGAGTATAAGTGCAAAAGCAATGAAATGTAAGCCTGCAGCCATGAGGAACATACTCTGCCACGGCATATGGCCATGAAGGAGCGGAAGCTCAAGTCATCTCGAAAAACTGCTGTACTTTGCGCGTTCAGTTGCTCTCCCGGGATTATCAGTGCCGAATTGTGGTGTGCACTGCAGTCACCAACCAGGTGCAGACGCGTCTCACAGGTGTGCTCAAGCACTGGGATTCTGGCACGTTAGCGTACAGCCTTATCCTGAAAAGAGTGAAATCTCACAAGAACAAGTGAGATGAGCATCTGAAGTTACCAAGCATAGACAGTGCAAGCACAATGAATCTTCAACCAGCTGCTCATAAATATTAGTTTATCAACTGTCCGTTTAAAATATCTGCGCAGAACTTCGACCTTTACGGATATAAGATTGTCAGGTCAGCGGACGTAACTCCAGCCACAAAATATACTCAGATAGTTTAGCAACTAAATATGGTATAGATGAGTTTAACGTACCTCCTGAGTATGGGCGAAATACGGTCGCGTATCAATGAGCAGCTTTGGCAATTAAAGTGAGGGATTCGTGGCAAATGCTATAAACACATGGTTGGTGTGTCAGCACTTTCGATCCACCGACAGGTCGACGGTTAAAGCCTGCAGTGGCAACGACCAAGTCAGACAATAATG
>NW_013654078.1:0-2002 GCF_000499385.1 Eimeria necatrix
AACTGTCGAGAGATTAGGGAGTCAATCCGATTCCATGCGCGTGTCGTGATTAGCTTGAGGCCGTCGTGCAATGTGTGCACCATGAGCAAATGTTATCATGATTGTGTGGCATTTTTAGTGCACAGCGTGTTTGCGCCTTTAATGCATGAGATGCTTTTCACAGCTTGAACCTACATGAGAATGGCGTTGACACGTTTATGCGTGCGTGCAAATTAAATCGCACATTTGCCGACCGAGATGTTCCGATCTTCCTTTTAGGCAGATAGATGCGAGTTAGGAGGTTTGAGTAGCGTTGTTTGGCTGTAGAAGGAGCTTATTTATCTCAGCATATGCTTTATCGTTTCTCCACAGCAAACACGTTGGTTATTCGATTTGCTTTGCTGCGTCTTGTGGTGTGCTCTTGGGACGGCCTCCTGCATGCTCAGGAAACAGAAGGTCTTGCTGCTCACGTGCTTCAGAGCTAAAACTCATGCAAGCGTTTTTTTTCGGGTGCGCGGCTCAGCTTTGATTGAGTTCTCACAATGCGATTGAGTTCTCACAATCCAAGTGTCCAGTACGATCCTTTACGCTAGTGAATGAAAAGGCACGCAGGGTAGTTTGTTTGCGATGAAGAACGAACGCTTGCAAAATTTTGCTCTACGTTGTTTGTGGCATTAGGGATCGCCCTTGAATTTGGTTTCTAGGTCATGACGATTCGAATTCATTGGCAGGTCCTTCCCGACATTATGCTCTTCCAGTCCACAAGCTTCCTACGATTCGCTACACATTACCATGCTTCCAGTGTGCGTTGAAACCTGTACTTGTTTCGAAACTATTCGTCGCACGACTTGTCTGCTGTTTGCATTTTTCGAAGTAGGAGAGGTCCGCGTCACTGAGGTTGACACATATATTGCATAATTCACCAAAACCACCTGGACCCGTTGGAAGCTGCTTACATGAGCGTCGAAGCGCCCTATGTACAATTGTGAACGGCGGTGTGCTAGAGTGTTCCGGCATATACGCTAGCCAGACGCTATACACTTAGAGCTCCTAGTTGACATAGTTGCGAAGGGCTAGTCAGGAATTTGGAGATTACAGGTGACCACTGGACCACCAGCAATGATGCCCGCTGCTCTTTAATATTTTTCGCGTAAATATGGCCGTGATACAGGGTTTGAACTGGGCATCCGCGTACACCTACACATGCTCCTTACGAGAGGGTACAACATGCGATGCGCTTTGCATCCGCAAGCGAGGCAGTTGCTGTCGCGAAACTCGGTTACCTGAAAGGCGGGATGAGCACGATACTTAATTACATCAACTTAGAGAATGGTAGAAGCCCTGCCACACACAGGTTTGGCGAGATATTGCGCAAAGTACTGGACACGTGGCAAATGCGACTTACTCGCACCCGTATCAAGTACTCAGGCTTCCTTTTTTGGCAGTGAAACGAACCACAGAACACTATTTGAGGGACTTATTGCCTCAGCGAGTAAGCTTTGAAAATTACGAGGTAGTTAGATTTCGTTTCGGCAACCACCAAATTCGCATTGCTCTCGCATACCAATGTTCCTGCCCTTTGTTTCTGGTGCTTCAGAATCTTCCATCTTCTCAACCAGCCCTTCTGGGAGACAATTCTATCATGCTGTGCAAAGAATCAAAAGCTTCACCATTCAGCGCTGCGTTGGCAATAGACATCAGCGCGATGTGTGCAGAGTTGATTGTAGAGTGTGTTGAGGAAATAGTGTATTGGCGTGCTTTTGAAACATTTGTGGTAAGAAAACGAGGTGGCACACTAGCGAAAGTGATGCCCTGAAAATGCCTTTCTCTTTTCTTCTTTCAGCTGTTTTATCGAACCACAACTAGGTGTCGTTCGGAACATGTTGCTATGCTACAGTCTCAATGTGCATAGAATGGTTCAGCAGACGAAATGATTTGATTCGTGAGGCGGAAAGTATCGCCAGCACCATTATTTGGTTTCAGTTTGAAATCCCGTACAAGTGCGTACTTTGTCTCCATCCAA
>NW_013654079.1:0-1522 GCF_000499385.1 Eimeria necatrix
TCAAGGCAAAGCGTCGAACGTCCTGATTGCGCCTCGCAGCATCACGATGGAAATAAGCGAGTGCGGTTCAAAAGGTAGTGGTACACACTGCCTGAAACATCATCACAGCGCTATAATCACTACGGAAGTGCACAGCTTTAAGCGCACGATATCTTGTCGTGTTTCGAGCGTGCAGTTCAGGTAATTGGAAAGTTAGTAGGTGTACGCACAAAAGAGCTGGAGTGACGAAAGAAAGCGTCTGCTCCCAGACGCGTGTGTGCTGCATTTGCGCTTGACGCTGCAGAAAGCATGCAAGCGGCATCCAGCTGGCGTCAGGCAACGACGATCTATTCCACAGGCAAAAGGCAAGCTCAACGGCGTGGACTGCCAGTTTCTATCTTATCGACACATCAAAGCCGCCAACAGAACAAAGGGATCCCACGCAGGCTTAAGTGCAGCAAAAGACCACTCTACTCAAATCCTTGGTGTGGCAGCAAAACACGGCAAAATCCAACATGCTGCATACCAGTCAATGCTCAACTTCTGGCGGCGCTGCTCTCCACTCCACATAGCAGAAGCCCCTCCACACACACAATTTACTCCTTCCTTTACAGCGTGCGACACAAAAAGGCGCACGCTTTAGAGCTGCAGCAAGCACTTTCCAACCTCCTACGGCGGAGGGAACTCTGAGCAGAAGCCCCTCCACACACACAATTTACTCCTTCCTTTACAGCATGCGACACAAAAAGGCGCACGCTTTAGAGCTGCAGCAAACACTTTCCAACCTCCTACGGCGGAGGGAACTCTGATTGCTCTGTTCGTAAAGAAGGGGGTGGTAGCCAGGAAGCTGTTTGAGATTGCCTCCTCCCAGACATCAAATAATGCAATAAAGTTATGGGACGAAATACAAACAACGATCCCTTATGTCCGAAGAACACAAAAGCGTGAGAATAACGTGCGGTGCATGGCGCATTATTTTAGTCCACATGCAATGTGCTTGCGGCCTGTCCCACAGTTCACAGTGCACGATTCTCATCGCAAACACGTGCACGGCTATTTCCCAATAACACGCCGATTCTTTCATGTGCAGCCGTAGTTTTGTTCGCACGTCCCTTTTTACATATGATATCCGCATTTCGCCATCGCCTGCATACGCGCATGCACGAATCGCACCCACGTTATGCGACATACACGGCTGGTGGAGCTGCCGAAAACACCACACTCAATTGCGCCTCTTGCCTCTTGGGTCCCTTATCCTAATCACCAAAAGCTTCATCCTGGACACGCATGCCAAAACACATATGCACAACAAACCACCAAAACGCATCATCACCCTTGGGGCATAACAAATTTACAGTGCAAACTTGGTCAAAACTCGGGAGCCACCCACTTTCTGAATTTCCATCGTTGCCGTACGCCAAACGCCAAATATACAAGTCCATAGACTCTGCCGCGCAGTACGGATAAGGCAGTCCACAGATGTAGGCGCATTCCACCTTATGTACAGCAAACAAATGAAGCTGGTTGGCTGATGGCAAACCTA
>NW_013654080.1:0-1509 GCF_000499385.1 Eimeria necatrix
GGTCAGGTATTTCACGTGTCCGTCATTAGTTATTGAGAGATGGAGGTCAGTCGGTAGCCCCGTGCAGTAGTATTCCGCGAGTTCCGCAGGGGTAAGACTCATGCCCCGCTCCGCTACAGTCGCAAACCGGTCCGTGTAATCCTTCAGGTTTCCATTCCACCGCACTTTAGCCAACTCAGTTAGCATTTCGCTTTGTGACATTGTTCTGTTAAACCGTTCCAAAAGCCGGTGCTTTACGGTCGTCCAGTCGCTTAGATCGATAGTTCGCTGAAGATACATCCAATACGTTAGAGCCGGCCCCACGAGATGGTCTATAAGCGCGTTTCCCCACTCACGCGGCTCCATTCCCTTCAGCGCGTACCGGCGCTCGATGCGCAGCAGAAAGGCTTGCATTGTGCTTCCGTCTTCTGGTATGATGGGGGTCCTTTCGCCAGATTCCACGATCCCTCCCATAACGGTTCTTAGCGCACTCATAGCCGACTGGAATTGTTCCCACGAGACGAAGGGGCAGTCTCCTGGTACAGCATTGGGCAGAGGTATCGCCTGTGGGTGCGCCTCCTTATGCGGGCTTGTTCCTACGTCAGGTATTTCACGTGTCCGTCATTAGTTATTGAGAGATGGAGGTCAGTCGGTAGCCCCGTGCAGTAGTATTCCGCGAGTTCCGGTCCCCATTCTGAGTACGGGGCGAGGCGAACAATCGCAAACCGCTCCGTGTAGTCCTTCAGGTTACCATTCCATTGCACTTTAGCCAACTCATATAGCGTTTCGCTCGGTGACATTGCTCTGTTAAACCGTTCCAAAAGCCGGTGCTTTACGGTCGTCCAGTCGCTTAGATCGATAGTTCGCTGTAGATACATCCAATACGTTAGAGCCGGCCCCACGAGATGGTCTATGAGCGCGTTTCCCCACTCACGCGGCTCCATTCCCTTCAGCGCGTACCGGCGCTCGATGCGCAGCAGAAAGGCCTGCATTGTGCTCGGCAGAAGACCGGGGATGGGAGTCCTATCGCCGGGTTCCGTGGTCCCCCCCATAACGGCCTTTAGCGCACTCACAGCCGTATGGAATTGTTCCCACGAGGTGAAGGGCCAGTCTCCTGGTGCAGCATTGGGCAGAGGAATCGCTTGTGGGGGCACCTCTTTGTGCCCGTGCGGCCGCTCTGCCACGGTGGGCTTAGGAGTCGCGTGGCGATGTACCCGGGGGGTCCCGCTGGGCATTCTGTTGACTGACATAGATGGAGTCTCCTGCGGAGTGGGGCCGATGACGCGTCCGTTGCGGAGGTGCATCCCTTACCGAGCGAAGGTGCCTAGGGACAGTCTTTCAGACGTCGTATTTCATTTTCCAGGTTCGAAGGGAAAAATATTTCAATAAATTCCCGGAACAGCCCCCAAATGTAGTGCACTGCGCCCGCAGCTGCGACTACGTGATCTCAGTCCCTTGGGCAGGGTCTAGAAACTGCTCCCTACGCTAGTCCATTTCCTAGAAACTCCAGCTATAGCGATTAAGAATACA
>NW_013654081.1:0-1025 GCF_000499385.1 Eimeria necatrix
TGACTTGTACGATTCATCCTTTCTTCCCCATAGAATCATTCACTCCACACAATACAGCTCGCTTGCCGAACAGAGAATGCAGCATCGACTGTCGGACTTATGTGCGTCACCACGGCGCTGAACTGAGTCGCGGTCAGCTTAACGAGATTGCATTCAAGTCATCAGCTTCGGGAAACCGAAGAGCTGGCTTGCCACCAAATCAGACACGACTAAGCGACCGTTGCTGGATCGTCCCCTCTGCTTAGCGCTGTCTGAAAGGAAGGCACCAAAGGCTCAGACCAGCAGCGAGGCCGGAGAACCTCAGGTACCGGTAAGTGTGGCGGGGTGTTAGTGCGATGGCTGCACTACGAGCATCGAACTGCGTTCTGCAGCCCTCGAGTGGAGTCCCGCTTTCTCAACGGCGCTGGTCAGGCGGCCGCGCGCCAAAGCACCCATAAACGCAACAAAATGGGCTGCAGTTCGCCTCCTCCAACGCACGCTTAAGAGTTCAGGTAGCAGAAGGGTGGCTGCACGGAAGAATGAAAAACGCATGAGTGAACGCCCATCAGAGTCGGATTGACGTAAATGCACTGGAGGAAGTACCCCTCCTTATCAAGGACGCGTCGTTTCATCCGAGAAAACTTCCCTACACAGACACAAAAGCCGCTTCACTCGGCTGCAGAAACAGCCAGCCAACAAAAGACTGTACGAAGCGCAGAGCTGCGTTTGAATAAACTGTAGTCACAGTCTTTGCCTGAGAAGCCCACTGCCACGAAGGCGACAAACCTCACAGAAGTACAGCCCTGTGCCCAGCGATTGATGGCTCCAACGCTGCAGACTGCGACCTTTATTTCCTTCCCCTGCAAAACCACATTCCCACGGGTAAGTCAAATGCGGTGCTCGAAGGAAGATAAAGCAGAGCATCCTTCACTACATTGCCACAACCCTCAAGCAACCCCTCTCCACGCTACACAGACACTCGCCACCTACGCCTTGCCCGCGTTACCTCCACTCCACACGAACCAGCACATTGGTTTCACGCAAAC
>NW_013654082.1:0-1525 GCF_000499385.1 Eimeria necatrix
TGGTCAAATGCTGTTCACTGCGACCGTCTGCATCGGCGAACACCCTAAACAGGGACAGGCACACTGCGGGAAGTGTCAATCGCTCGTATACGACGTTCTACTGCACTGGTGCGTGCGACATTGCAGCAACACGTCGGCAGGCACTTCTTCAATTTACTCAAAGCAAATGAGGGCAGGCGATATAGAATAAACACCAGGCAAATGCCGTCTCAACAACTGCTACACTGAGTGGGCAGGAGATCAAGCAGCCACATAGCGGCTCTCATGGCCTCCCGCGTGGCCCACAACATAAAGCAGCTCGACCTAATCTTTAGAGAGCCAATCTGACACATGCCACATCGCTGCTCCTGCGGCCTCGTCATGCGACGAAACCGCGGCCAAGCCTCGCACTCATATTAAGCTGCCAACAAACGGCGATCCGCTCCGCGCCGCTGATAACGGAGTCCCTCCAGAGAGCAGCGCATTACGATTTCGCTGTCAAACTCCTGCAGCTCTCCACACTTCACTTTTGCCTATGCGTGCAGCCGCAAACGTTTTAAGATGTCGTGCTTGGCCAAAGCCTGCAGCGCATTTGCTGCACTGAAAACAACCTCATTTCAAAGGCAACAGACACAAGCTTCCTCGCCTTGCTACCAGGCTGTCGTCGTGTCATCCTGAAACGCACAGTTTTAATGGAAACGTGGCCCGACAGTCCAGACTTTCCGCACTCTTCGACTCGTCTCGCGTTGCACCCTTGACATGCAGCGATACAGCCACATTGCTCTATGTCAAGATGCAGCCAGATGCAGCCAGCTAGTGCAAGTCACCTGCCTATTCGTCTAGTGCACGTCACCTGCCCATTCGTTGCGTACATAACCCTTGACATGCGCACCTCTCGTCAGAGCACCACGACACAAACAGCCTGACAAACACCCAATCTACGGCTAAATGTACGTTGCTCTAAATCGCCAACTGTCGTAGTAGCAGCGCGAGTGAGGCAGGCATCCCGGAAAAACACGGAAGGGTGCACAAGCTTTACACTGATTCTTGCTTTCCATTCGCCACACTAAGGCCCTCAGATGCAAGTCAAAGCCGCGAATCCTAATCCCCTCAGTCAGTCCAGCCAGCAAGACGGCTTACTCTCTGCAGTTTCAACCTCCAGTTCTCGTGTCGTATGGGCTCTTCGGCGACTTCAACCAATACATGCGGACAGCCTCGTATCCAATGTCTAGAACGCGCATCTAGCACTGCTTCCGTGTAGTTCCCATACGACCGAGAAAACCCATCTTTGAAATGCTTGGCTTCGTCTTGGCGGCCGGTATGTCCTACCACGTATCCCCACTGTTGCCAACTCCATGTTGCAGGAACGAAAAGCTAATCAGCTAACCAATACGAGGCCGCGAGGCCGCACTTTGAGAGCATGCTAGGCAAAAACGCAAAATTGTGTCCTTCAACACAATACATAACGTTGTCCTGTGTACACGCATGCCTCACTCGCGCTGCTACTACGACAGTTGGCGATTTAGAGCAACGTACATTTAGCCGT
>NW_013654083.1:0-1520 GCF_000499385.1 Eimeria necatrix
TACATCTGTGCACTAACCTGAATATTCAAGACTGCATGATGGAGGAACAACCTAAAGACAGGACACAGACCCTGGGGTGTAGCTTTGCTCCAAACCAAACCTGATATACCTCGAAAAGTGCATGCAGCTCGAGCACCAAGTTGTCAGTCAGGAACTCGACGGTTCAATGACCCCGGTTAATTTCCCGTCAGCATCATATTTAAAGTGCACACGCAGTACGCAGTTACATCGTGTCATTCAGCTCGCTCGGCGGATACGTCCAAAAACTCTTTGCTCAGACCCATGCATGCACACAGCGCTACATTAGAGCCTTAGGCGAAATCCCATGCAAATATCATCGTATGCGTCTCTACGTAGCTTTGGCTTTTGTTAGCCATTCCGGCTGCTGCTCAACCAACGTGCTGGCACAGAGTTGCTCGTCATGAACTTGTCGCACCGACCCGGCATGCTGTATCAATCTGACCTTCTTCCATCTTCATTTAATACCGCCTAAAAACACTACGGTGCCTATGCTCACACTCGTAACGATACCTTATCAAATGCTTCTTTTTTACAAAAGCAGTGGTCCTGTGGCGCTTTAAGGACCCCCTCGAACTGCCGAAAATTTCACTCTTGCGAACCACAGGCTCAAAAGCATTTCCTTACATTTGCCTAACCTACATACACCAGTTTACCGTGGGAAGCCCGATCAACAGGCCACTATGCACTTTGTTCGCTTGACTTTGGTCGCTTAAAGCTAATGCGAATTTTTTATTTGCATTTGTGAATGTGTAAAACATAGACGGAGACTAAAAAGGTCTCCACAGACGCTTTCTTCACACAAGCTAACAATATGCAAAAAGGATTGATGCGTTGTTTGGGGCAACCTTCGATTCTGTGAGATTTGTTGGATACATTCAAACTGCATGCAACGCTGCAGACAGACACACAGATCTTCTCCCCAATAAAACTGACAAGTCGAACATGCACGGAAAAGCCAGGCGGTTTGGTAGCTCAAGGTATCTGCAGCGGCCTCAATTACCTGGGGAGTGCTGCGCATGCTTGACGGGCATACCACAGCCTTTCGCAATGAAAAAGAATTTCAATGCTTCGAAAGTGTTTCACGCCTAATATGTATGACTGGCATTGAAATTGACGCCACTGAGGATAATCACAAATCTAAACGGTGCGTCGAATACACTGTATGACGAGTTCAGCGATGCAGTCAACAGGTTTATAATAGATTATCAACATCCAGTAATTTAGTAGTGGCCCCGCATATGAGATTTGAAGCTAAACAAGAAGCCTGAAGTGTCCACGTAAGCAACCAAGCAGAGATATCACAGCAAGCAAGCCTTTATATGACACGGCACTGGCAAAATACATGCCCCTGGAAGCGCTAAAAGGTATCATAACGAAACAACTCACTAGCTAGTATTTTTTTGATGGACAGGACTCAAATACTTCACCGCTGAGCCCTAGCAGGCGTGACGCTGAGGGATCAACTGCTGAACAGGAAAGCAAATGCGAAATAATGAAAG
>NW_013654084.1:0-2037 GCF_000499385.1 Eimeria necatrix
GATGGGAGAGTCACACTTGAAACAACCTTGCAGCGAAAACAGTTAACGCTCTAGGCTGTACAAAAGTCCAATCGTACTGCCACGCCACACAATAACATCTGCTGAACGCCATGCACTCAGGGAAACCTGCGAATAGGCGCAGCCAGAATGTGGATAATGGGAAACTGCTGGGGCGTCTGCTATCTCGTCCAACGTAATCAAACACCAGTGACGTATTGCTATCCAGTCAGCTTAACGACAGGCGCCTCTATTCGCGTATGCTTCGATTCCTCACCAAGCACACACTGCCGCTAGCGCAGACCAGGAAGAAGCCAGTAAGCGTCACACTGCTTGAAACGCTGCGCCGCCCGTGCTCTGCAGCACAAATGCTGATTCGCGAACCAGTGCACTCCATCTGAAATCGCAACAGCAGAAGCCGAGTTTTCCGGCAGTCAATGCCTGGATCGTAACTGACACAGCGTTCACACAGGCAGGCGCCTTTCAACTCCGCAGAAGCGAAACCGCATTCGCTCTGCGAACCAAATAGGATCGAGCGGCAACGTAAGGTGGAGGGAAGAACAATGATCAAACGCAGCTTCATAGAGGGTCGGCGCGCGTTGGCTTTCCGAAATAATGGTATAGGGTACGAGCTCCAGAGTGGTCTTACGAAACTCGAAGAATGCTAAGCCCTCTGTGTTCCCACGCAGAGTAGTCAGCTGGCGTTGCCGCTTCGTTCTACTCTCAAAGGCAGTTGCAACTATTGAAGGACACTTCAGCTTCACGGGAAACACGGATCGCCTCAAACAGAGGAACAAGAAGCAGGCACTACTTGAAGAGTGGTCTTACGAAACTCGAAGAATGCTAAGCCCTCTGTGTTCCCACGCAGAGTAGTCAGCTGGCGTTGCCGCTTCGTTCTACTCTCAAAGGCAGTTGCAACTATTGAAGGACACTTCAGCTTCACGGGAAACACGGATCGCCTCAAACAGAGGAACAAGAAGCAGGCACTACTTGAAATAGTCAGAAAGCCTGCCCCGTACATGAACTGGGAAGCGAACAGTGATTCATGAGGACACCACAACTAGATTTGTTTGGCTGTCAGCACGGGAGCACCATTTCCACGAAATGTTCTTAGGCGCATCGCAGCAGCAAGAATTTGAAACCACGTACGACCTGCAAGCAAAATTGGTTTTAACAGCCATAGTAACTTTCCTTATGAGCAATACCCAACTAACGTTTTTCCAGGCGATCGCCCGTGTCGGCACCCGCGCACAATTCTGCAGCTCAGGCAACAAAGCGTATTGCCAATCGGCAAATGCTACGTCGCCTCATCTCTTGCGCAGCTCAACCGGATACCACTGATGCGCTGCGACTAGACCAGCGGCATTCGCTAGTCATCAAGCATGCTAAGACTTTATGGCGGACGCGAACCGTGCTGCGCAGTCAACGGAGCAGCAGGCGAGCGTTAAGCTACAGAGAAACGTGCTCCACGCACGGCCTTCGGCTCAAGTAAGGCTCCAAAAACCTGCCCAGCGTAAAGTCGCGGAAGGGAAGCTTTGACTGCCAACGACAGAAACATCCGTGCCACGGCCAATACACAGGCAGCTCTCAAGAACCATACTAAAAACCATACTAAGAGGGCTGCCCGCTGTAAACGGCATGCTAGACCTCACACCGCAACCAAACGAACGAAACATTTGGGCAACCAACGACTAATGCCACATTGCCTTCACATACACAGAAGGTTGATTTACTCAACGTCGCGCGGTCCTCAGCTCTCACATTCCGCTATGCCAGCTGCGTTGACACCCCCGTCAGCTGACATGATGCACAGCAAATAGCTAGTTGCGTCTTCGAAACAATGCTTGCCAATAACGTGACGGCGACAAAATGCGCGTCAAGGAGCCCAGGCTACTTGCAAGCCGTCGGAATATCCTGGGCCAGCTGTTTTCTCACTCATCCCCGCCGACAACCGATGCCGCACTTTGACCAACCCAGTGGCAGTCACTGCATTTTAAGTACGCATCAGCTTTGCATGGCACGCGAACCGTCTTGAACGAA
>NW_013654085.1:0-1018 GCF_000499385.1 Eimeria necatrix
TGGGATATGCAAATGATGCAGAAAGAGGAGTGGTTTGGGAAGAGTGTCTCATTTTGCTGCCGCAGCACGTGGGGCCCTAAACCCCAAACCCTAAACCCTAAACCCTAAACCCTAAACCCTAGGTCGTAAACCCTAAACCCTCAGTGCTAAACCCTAGAGTTGGGATATGCAAATGATGCAGAAAGAGGAGTGGTTTGGGAAGAGTGTCTCATTTTGCTGCCGCAGCACGTGGGGCCCTAAACCCTAAACCCTAAACCCTAAACCCTAAACCCTAAACCCTAAACCCTAGTTTGTCGTTTTTGGAGCTTTTTGGTGCAATAAAAGTCTGCTTTAAACTCCAAATTGTCTCTTTTAAACTCCAAGAAAAAGTGTCTCCTTTTAATTCCAAAAAGTTTCTTTTTAATTCCAAAAAGTTTCTTTTTTTTAAATGTTTTTTTTAATTTTGTGGCACTTTCACCAGCCCCACTTCCCAACTAATTCCTAGACAACAAAGTAACATTTCTCCACCATTTTGGCGCCTTTTTCGGCCCTTTTTGGCCCATTTAATGTCTCCTTTCGAAGCAACAAAAGTCTCCTTTTAATTTAAATTTTCTCTTTTCATTAATTGTTTTTTTTTTGGTTTTTGCGGCACTTTTGCCGCCCTTTTTGCCCAACTTCTCGCCCTTTTGCTGCCTGTTCGGCACTTTGAAGCAACACAACTCCGCCATTTTGCTGCCGTTTTTGCTGCTTTTTGGCCCATTTAAAGCCCCTTTTTGCTGCAATAAGTGTCTCCTTTTGCTGCAATAAGTGTCTCCTTTAAATCCTCCTTTAAATCCCGAAAATTTCCTCCAATTTGCTGCTTTTTTAGGTGTCAGTGGTGCTATTATCGGCCACTTTGCCCAACTATTTGGTTTTTTGCTGCTTTTTTTGGCACTTTGAAACAACACAACTCCGCCATTTTGCTGCCGTTTTTGCTGCTTTTTTGCTGCAATAAGTGTCTCCTTTTGCTGCAATAAGTGTCTCCTTTAAATCCTCCTTT
>NW_013654086.1:0-1707 GCF_000499385.1 Eimeria necatrix
GATTTTTAAGTGAAGGCGCGCTGCGGGTCTCCAGTTAAAAATGTCAAGGCTCCAAATGAGAGTGTACTTTGTGCCAGCTCCCACCCGCAGTCTGCAGAAGACCAAAGCAAAATTCTTTGCCCGCGCGACTGCTGTAAATACCAAGGCAGAAATTCCGGCTCCAACTTATTCAACTGTCCAAACTAAGAATTTCACCTGTCTATGCAACATAGGCCTGCTGCCTGTTTAATTGGGCTAAACGACCGCACTCCCTGAGTGATATCATGTGACGAATATAACAATAACGCGCTTCTCTTCATACCCCAGGCCATCTCGTCTGGAGTCCGCACGTACGCCAGCAACACGTCCTGGCACATGTTTAAACAGAGCTTGCTGAATGGATAGAGCGCATACAGAAGAACATCGAAATTCTCCAATACGTCAGCTGCCTCGAGCAACAAACACACTTTACTCGATCTTGCTACTCTGCATGTCTTGTGCAACAGCAGGTCCAACAACTCCACATTTTGGTCATGCCGCAATTGCTCTACTCGATTTCCGCAAGTCATCTGCTCGCCTACATCGCATACTCAACACACACAACTTGAAGCGCCTTTCGTAACCTCTCGTGACCATGTAGGTTTTCCTTGTTCAAGCACATCCATTTTTACGCATCATTATATTAGGGCCCCGCGAAGAGAATCGAACACAATTTCCACAAAACGCAGCCCGCCACAGCTGTGCTACCTATTCTGTTCCAATCCCTGAGCGATTAACCAAAGCTGAGACGGGCCGAAACGGTAGAAGAGACAGCCTCGCCCCCCGCCCCTTCCAATGCGGTATTTACGCGATGATTGTATAGCTCACGCAAAGAAGGATCCACTATGGCGCAGTACTGCGCTCAACTCCCATGCAGCGGGTTCCCACGCATTGTAATGGCAACAGATTTACAACCACCATCGCCAGCTGGACTGCTCAGCCGCAAACTCATTACTACACATACCGTCTAGAGACAAGGTTCCATGGCACTGTGAAGTAGAATTGTCAAACCTTTATGCACCACAGGGCTGCGTCACTACACCACTTGCTTTGGCCACTACTCCAACTGCTGCCCCAAATAATCTACTTCCACGCATACACACTAGATCACACCGCGTGACGCTCGCCCAACTCACTGTCCGCCCGCCCGGCTACAACGCAACTTGCAAGCTACTATTTCAACGTAGCGAATGCATCTGCAAGATCCACGTCGACTTCGGGTGAAGTGAGACGCTTCACACACTCATGAGTCTCATATTGCGACTGTGCGTCGGCAATATCATCTCATCACCCTCTCTAGCATGTTAGACCTCCTATCATTCCCAAACATGTTTTATTTGCGCGCCAAGCGCAGATAGGTTACACCTGCTCCTTCCAAAGCTTCCTCAATGGCTACTCGTCTTGCTCCACACACACCCTTCCTGGCGACCCCTGCGGTCCACCACTCACAACCACGTGCTTCACACCTTCTCCCAACGTTTTCCAGTGCCGACAGCTAACCATTCTCACCACAGTCAAAGTTCCCGGGAAAACAGCTGCCAGGGGAACAGTCTATTGCCAGCAGCTACTAAGCTCCTTCGGTCCAGTGCTGCCAGTACTCACGCACCTTCGTACACGCGTTAACGACTCACTGCCCGCGCACACGGCTTGTTGCACATCCCACTTGTCGCCTCCGCGCTTGCCCAAGCT
>NW_013654087.1:0-1184 GCF_000499385.1 Eimeria necatrix
CGTGCAGTTGCTGCTGCTGCAGTTCCTGCTGCTGCAGTTGCTGCTGCTGCAGTTCCTGCTGCTGCAGTTGCTGCTGCTGCAGTTGCTGCTGCTGCAGTTGCTGCTGTTGCTGCTCTTGATTGCCACAGGTTTGCTGCTGCCAGTGCTGAAGAGCGGGAGCAGCAGCTGGTACAGCTTGCTGCGGCTGCAGCGCAGCTACTGCGTGGGCTGCCTGGTGCAAAGCCGCGGCATCCCCCTCTCCTGCTGCTGCTGCCGCCGCTGCTGCTGCTGCTGCATTTGCTGCAGCGGCTGCTGCAGCATGATGGGCAGCAGCGCGCAGCAGCAAAGCAATAAGGTCGTTTCTGTTGCCTGTCCCTGCTGCTGCTGTCACCGATGGGACGGACGCACCATAGCCCCCAGCAGAAGGCTCCAAGAAGCCAAGTTGCCCATGCTGCTGCTGCTGCTGCTGCTGTTGCTGCTGCTGCTGCTGCTGCTGCTGTTGCTGCTGCTGCTGCTGCTGCTGCTGCTGTTGCTGTTGCTGCTGCTGCTGCTGTTGCTGCTGTTGCTGCTGCTGCTGCTGAAGGCTGGGTTGCTGAATAGTCAGTGGATACAATGGGGCGAACTGCGGCTGCTGCGGCTGCTGCGGCTGCTTTTCGCACTGGGGGACCGAAGGCGGCACAGGAGCAGCAACAGCAGCAGCAGCGGCTGCTGCTGCTGCTTCTGCTGCTGCTGCTGTTGCTGCTGGAATGGGGAAGCTGAGGAGGCCCGGAGAGGATTCCCGGCGGTCGCTAGGCTCGTCCGCATCAGTTGCGTCGACGCGAGCAGCAGCAGCAGCAGGAGCAGCAGCAGCAGCAGCAGCAGCAGCTGCTGCTGCTGCTGTTGCTTCCGGGACCTGCGAGGAGTTCCTGCGAGTCTCATCTTCCCTCTGGCCCAAAATCTCGAGAGAGGACTCTCTCTGCAGCAAAACAGAAGCAGCAGCAGCAGCAGCAGCAGAAAATGCCAGCGCAGCAGCAGCAATTAAAGACGAGATTAACAGCAGCAGCACTGCAGAGTTAAGGCAAAACGCCTTGCTGCTGCAGCTGTTCCGCAGCTGCAGATGGAGCACGAAGACCCACGCAGCACCTGAACCCCCCTACTTCAGCAGCAGCAGCAGCAGCAGCAGCAGCAGCAGCAGCAGCAGCAGCAGCAGCAGCAGCAGCAGCAGC
>NW_013654088.1:0-1634 GCF_000499385.1 Eimeria necatrix
TCTAGACGACGCGAAGTTCTCGTCAGCGGCAGCATGGCAAACGAAGAGGTTCCCGGGGACCACCGAGCACACCTACACAATAAAATCAACGAACAATTTCAAAGTTGCTCCATGTGGCATGCAGGCGTGTGCCTACGCTAGAAAGTCGTATCCACTCGGAAGATAGCTGCTGATAGCTACCGCTAGTTAGTTCGAAGCCGTTTGTTTGCCGTGATGCAGTGCTATGCGGTGGTGTGCTCTTGCAACTTTCAACGTCGCTCAGTTTCTGCATGCCTGTGTATGAATACTGCAATGCGTTGCGTGCTGAGTGGCAGCTGTCGCAAATAGAAGGCACCTTGATAGGTGTTTAGACTTATGTTTTCTAATCTCAAGCCCACTATATAAACCAGTGCGACAAGATCACTGCAGGCAGGTATGATCAAATCCGTGCCTAGAGCAAGTGCAGTTAGCTTTCAGCCAGGTGGTGGCACCCTAGAAAGTACGCATCATATCATGCTTGCGCGCTTCCAGGTACTGTCAGATGAGCTGATACACTCAGCACTTACTACTCCAAGCATATCGCTTCAGGCCTTATCGAGAGATTGAATACCTGACCTGCAAGGGTTTCTGGTCGCGAAAATAAGAACTTATCTCATGTTTAAAGTCACACTCAAGAATGTAAAGCAGTCCATTCACCAGTGTGAGAGTTCCCCAGGTGCCACATGAGGCGACGGAATCTGTTAATGAGCTGCAACAAAGATAGCTCGTTTCGTGATAACACTCATTTTACGTCGTGTTAGTTTTGACTCTCAAGCGAGTTCACATTTGAAGCAGTTATAAAGAGCAGAAATTTTATCGCTTCTTTGGAGAATAGCTCGCTATGCAGTGGCGGGCTCTTGCAAGTTCTAACGTCGCTCAGTTTAGGCATGCTAGTATATGAATACTGCAATGTGCTGCGTGGTCAAATAGAAGGTACCTTGATAGGTGCTTACAGCTACGTTCTCTATATTGTTGCTTGTGACAGTTCGACGATGCTTGGTCTTTGTAACAATATTCCGTAGTTTCTGCTCTGTTTTCTGGTGTGCACAGTAAAACTGCATCGGATGTACATCCCCTCTTGACTAGCCGGTGAGGCGCCCAGAGTTACAGATGACGACGCGAAGTTCTCGTCAGCGGCAGCATGGCAAACGAAGAGGTTCCCGGGGACCACCGAGCACACCTACACAATAAAATCAACGAACAATTTCAAAGTTGCTCCATGTGGCATGCAGGCGTGTGCCTACGCTAGAAAGTCGTATCCACTCGGAAGATAGCTGCTGATAGCTACCGCTAGTTAGTTCGAAGCCGTTTGTTTGCCGTGATGCAGTGCTATGCGGTGGTGTGCTCTTGCAACTTTCAACGTCGCTCAGTTTCTGCATGCCTGTGTATGAATACTGCAATGCGTTGCGTGCTGAGTGGCAGCTGTCGCAAATAGAAGGCACCTTGATAGGTGTTTAGACTTATGTTTTCTAATCTCAAGCCCACTATATAAACCAGTGCGACAAGATCACTGCAGGCAGGTATGATCAAATCCGTGCCTAGAGCAAGTGCAGTTAGCTTTCAGCCAGGTGGTGGCACCCTAGAAAGTACGCATCATATCATGCTTGCGCGCTTCC
>NW_013654089.1:0-1535 GCF_000499385.1 Eimeria necatrix
CGTGACAGTGGCCAAGCATCTTCTCAGCTGCTTTTGCTGTTGGTGCACCGCGAGCAGCCAATACGTGAGAGCAAGCGAGCTAGGACGCGTGGCTCCTTGCTGGAGTAGCTGCCTACTTGCGTCCTGCCGTATGCCATAGTGTTACTTGTGGTTGTTCGCTGAGTGCTGCCCAATTTCCCGGCGCGCGTTTGAAAGCGTTGGTTGCTGGCTACGTCAGTGTCCATTGCGCTATGTATTATGGTGGAGGGCGATTTGCATGCGCCACATGCCGACAGTGTCAGGCTGAAGCCATAGGGTTGCGGCTGCCAGTGGACAGGTTTACGGAGGATTGATTGTGGATGTGCAGATTGGCGGCGCCATGATTTGGGTGTTGGCGAAGGCACACGTTGACATTTCTTGTGAAGTCATGTTGGCGTTGAAACCGGGTTCGTAGGGAGCATTGGCGTTGGACTATATACGCAGGTCGCGCGATTGCATAAGGCGTGATGCGTTGTGTGTCACACTGCGAGGCAGTTAAAGTTGTCAGGCTGAAGGGGTCGCAGTCGGTCAGCTGGATGGCGGGGAGAGCACGACTGGTGCATTGCTTAATCTCGGATTTGTGGAGGTTGTGCCCGGGTGAGGATTGGCGGTACGGTGCGCGACGTGGTTGGTTTGTGGGGATGTTGATTTACTCGCACCGCGTTGAACGCCACACGTCGAACACGTTGAAGGCGGGGCGAAGCGCAGAGTTGTGAAACGTTTTTCCATTTTAGGGAGTGAGAGTCAATTAGTAGGAGGCGTTGGGTGAGCGATTCGGCAGTCCTGCAAATTCACACCTGTGGCGTGTTGAGGTATTCGTGCCTTGTCTGAATGGTTCTTCGAATTGACGAACGCGTGCTTGTCCGTAGTAGGTCCATCGCGCTGCGCAGACCCTGTAGAGACTCTAAATTTCTTGCTGTGTCGAAAGCACAGAACATTAACATGAAGTACACACAGTGGATAATTTGAGACGTCTTTTTCCCTTCGTGTTGGTAGAACGATTTGATGGCGTGCTCGTGAGGCTTGATGCAGCGGGGTTAGAGAACGCAAAAATGAGTCTCTTCTGTTGCCATTTGTGAGAAACGAGTCCGTTGTGAATCCTACTCATCGCCTGTTTGTTCACATCTCAAATCGCGTCAATGTGGAGCACGCCGTGAACTTCAATCCGCAGCCTGTGCGTGTGTAGAGTGTTTCAGCGCAATGAGCGTCTCTCCTCACATTACGAAATCACAGACTGGCGCATGAGTACAACGGTTCCATTCATGATGCCCCAACGCGCCGTCTCTGGTGCGGCGCCTTGGCATGGAATCGACTTGAACCATGTGGCAGGTGTGTAGAGCAGTGCATATTATCTTCCACAGGCGCGTGCGGCTTCAGGGTTTAGTGGCTGGATTAAGTGCGTGTGTGTCTAGCTGTGACGGCCTTTGTTTGCAGCAAAAATGCGCTTATCGTGTTCAGCTTTCCAATGCACTGTGCAGCGCTCTCCCGTCTGTTTCTCCTTTGTTTTCTGTTTTTGT
>NW_013654090.1:0-1264 GCF_000499385.1 Eimeria necatrix
AGCTTCCTCTTCAGTTGCTCATACTGCAGCTGACTCAGCTTGTCACTTTCTCCCTCCAAATAAGGGCTAGCATCCTGCTGTCGCCTTCGCACTGACAAGACACGGGCTAACCACCCACCACATGTTGCCATCGCGCGCGCCTTCCTGAAAACGACAAAAAGTGTCACTCGCTGTTGAGCTTTGACCAAATATTGCGATACTTTTGGTGCTGCAATTTGTGAGTAAAATACATTCTTGATCATACCCCTTAAGGTGCCACTTAGCCCGCCCACACCTCACCAGAAACTCGGCAACAACACAGCTTCGAACGCGCTCAGCTCAGTAGCAGCCAGTAAACACAACCAGGTGTAGATTCACCCACTCTCTGTGACGAGCAACAAATCCCAGCAGGCAAAGCTCTCAGACGTGGACAGACCACTGGAATAACTGCGCTAGCGACGATGGCATAGCGGTGGAGCATTGCATGACGATGCAATCAGTGATAGATGATCTCTAACGACCGGTCGCACGGAGGATGCGAAAAGAAGCGTTGCGGCATTGGCTTAAAGTTCGCATGCCTTTGAGCAGAGCTACAGACTGCCTTGATGTTTTCATGGGCTACCACGCGAACTAAGAGCGTTACACTTCGGTCTATGCAGAGCTAAGCTGGGCTAACACTGAAATAGTCTGAAATGCTGGACCGTCGTCGTTATATACGCAAACATCACCCACAGCAATGTTTATGGGTTTCCTCCTCACTGCAGTGTATTTTGTTTCGGGTCATCTGCATACTACGTTACAGAAAAGCCAGCAAAATGCGCCTCCTCTTAGCGCGCAGTGATAGTTGTCTCCGTCGAAGAGCTCAGCGTAGTCGCGTTCGAAGCGTCGAAACGCCCAACCCTCAAGATAACCCGTGCTTTTAAAAGTCCTAGCTTAACACGCAGCATGCAAATAAGACGCCGTGCATTTTTTGCGCGCACGAAAATAGCAATGTTACAAACGCTTTGGGGCGCACCTTCTTCTTTGCTCGCCGAAAACTCCCGCTACCCAAATCAAGCTGCATTCAGTTGTGCATGCATGTAGCGAGAGAAAAGCAACCTTTGTTAAAGTGCCAAGCCCAAAGCCGAAGATTGTTTATCTCCACAGACCCGCTGCAGGCAAAGAACACTGCAGCCTTCAGCCCGCCAAAGCTCTGCACACGTCTCCACCAGCATGCCAGCATACCACCAAAATTCAGCCAGAAAAGTCACCAGCGAAGCAAACACTCGTCTAAGGACAATCAAAA
>NW_013654091.1:0-12500 GCF_000499385.1 Eimeria necatrix
GGTGCTGGACACCCTCGTGGTCCAGGTGCAAACCCTAAACCCTAAACCCTAAACCCTAAAGAATCTTTGGCTGGATAAAACTTTTTTAGTGGACCCTAAACCCTCAAGCCAAGGCAAGGCAGAAGCAGTTAGTGACAAATGCCCTTGTGCTTCTTGTAGCACAGGGCTTCGCAAACCCTAAACCCTAAACCCTAAACCCTAACTGGCTGGCGAAATAAGCAGATCGTGTTCTATGATTGCTTTTAGCAAGGTTTAGAAATACAATTTTTAATATTTTTTAAAACTGGAATTAAAATATAATTGTCATCGTTAGCTGTAATTATAATTGGAATTATAATTATAATTTAATTAGAATTAGAATTAGAATTGGAATTAGAATTAATTATAATTTATAACTACAATTTATTCAACAGTGCAGCAGTTAATGGTAGAGCTGTTTATGGTTTTTCTTTAACAGCAGATTTTTGTTTTTTTATTTTATTTAATTTTAGATGTTAAAAGTATATTTAAGAGTAATGCATTAGATGCAATTTTAGTTTATATTTACTTTTATTTTTCAATTAAAATGTTTTAATTCTTTTTCGCCGATTACACTTTTTAGACTTTCTAAATATTTACTTTTACTTTATTTTTTACTTCTTTTAATTTGGACTCCTTCGCTGTTAGATTTGAATATCTAAAATTATATAGTTATTTTTTTATTTGTTTATTTTATTTGTTCATTTTATTCATTTATTTTATTTATTTTATTAATTTAGTAATTCATTTATTTTTTTTTGCATATTTGCGTTTTTGCAAAAACCTCCTTTGTATGGGAGAGCTTTAGGTGTACGTACAGCTGGTGTGCTTGTGGCATTTGCGCAGAAAGTTTTGGCGAATTATTTCATTTGAAATAAAGTTCTTTTTAAAATATATTTATTGTTTTTGTTTGTTTTTTTAAATTAGAATTAAAGTTGTGATTCCATTTTCCGTTTTTATTTTTATTTATTTGCAAACAATTCCGGAGGTGAGGCTTTTTGTGTCTGTCTGTTTTTCGAGTGGAAGTTGGAAGGAAGAAATGCGCTGCTTTGCTGCTGCTGCGCTGCTGCTGCTGCTGCGCTGCTGCTGCTGCTGCTGCTGCAGGGCCTGAACAAGCGTGGGGGCGACTGCAGCAGCAGCAGCAACCTGGCGGGAGCAGCAGCAGGCTCCGGTGTCTCCTTTTCTAGAGAAGACTTGAGTCGGATTTTGAAGTTCGGAGCAACAAAGTTGTGGAGTCAAAGCAGGCCGAAGGGTTGCGAAGAAGAGGGGCCCCCGGGGAAGGGTACGGGGACTTTGCTGCTGCAGCAAAGCCAGCAGCAGAAGTGGACTTGGACTTGATTCTCGCGGAAGCAGAAGTGACAGTTACAGAAGCAAACCAAGGAGGAGTTGCAGACTCTTTGTTGTCTTCTTATCAAAACATCCAGGAGTTCAAGTACGAGCCTTCTTCTGCTTCGGGAGCAGCAGCAGCAGCAGCAGCAGCAGCAGCAAACGACGCGGAGTTCTGGGCCCAGTGCATTCCTTCTCACGAGAGACTCAAGTTCAAGAGACAGAGTGAAGACCAGTTGATAGTTCATGGAAAAAGAAAAACAAGAAATGCATTATTTGCCTGGGGCTTCAGCAGCAGGGGCGAAGACAGCAGCGGGGAAGCAGCAGCAGCAGCAGCAGCAGCAGCAGCAGCAGGCAGCAGCAGCTTCAGCAGCGGGGGCTACCCGCCCTCGAGCGGGTCTGCGGCGGAGGGCGACGAGGCCGCGTCCGCCCTTGCTGCTGCGGGCAGCAGCAGCAGCGCAGCAGCAGCAGCAGCAGCAGCAGCAGCAGCAAGCAGCAGCAGCAGCAGGGGACGCAGGGGACGCAAACCTAGAGCTATTAACCCCACACAACTCACTCCTAAAGAATACCACAGACTCTACAGGGCTTTGCTGCGCTATGGGTCTGTGGAAAGGAGACTCGGAGACATAATAGTGGAAGCAAAGCTGCAGCGAGTTGCTGCTGCAGTGGTGACTGCAGCAGCAGCAGAGATCGTGGCGGCCTGCAGAGACAGGCTCAGCCAGCCCCCCGCCAAACCTGCTGCTGCTGCTGCTGCTGCTGCTGCTGCAGCAGCAAGGAAGGGCAGCAAAGCCAGCAGAGATGAGGAAGATGATGAAGAAGACCAAGACCAAAGCAGCAGACAAAAGGAAGAAGAGGAAGCCAAAGAAGGTGGGACTTTATTCTTTTATTTATTTGGCTTTATTCTTTTATTTATTTGTTTTATTTTATTTATTATTATTTATTATTATTTATTTATTGTTATTTGTTTATTTGTTTGTGTATTTGTTTGTTTATTTGCTTTTTGCTTTTTAATTCACTTTTGTTGGAGGGTGGGACTTTATTATTTTTATTTATTATTTATTTATTTATTTGTTTATTATTTATTTATTTATTTATTTATTTATTTATTTATTTGCTTTTTGTTTTTTAATTCACTTTTGTTCGTTTCGCCAGACAGCCGCTGCATGCATTCAGGTGTATGGCCAGCTCGGCAGGGCCAGTGGCGACTTTTGTGTTTAAGCGAAAAAGATAAAAATAAATAAATATAAATATAAATATAAACATATAAATAATAAATATAAATATAAATATAAATAATAAATATAAATATAAATATAAATAAATATAAATAAATTAATTAAATGATTTGTAGATTGGCGTGTCAATACACAAAAAATTTAGAATCCGTGCGGCCAAAGACAGCCAGCAGCAGCAGCAGCAGCTGCTGCTGCTGCTGCTACCGCTGCTGCTGCTGCTGCTACCGCTGTTGCTGCTGCTGCTGCTAGCGCTGTTGCTACTGCTGCTGCTGCTGCTGCTGCTGCTGCTGCTGCTACCGCTGCTGCTGCTGCTGCTGCTGCTGCTGCAGGGCGTTCGTACTTCACGCAAATAGGAGACACGCGGGTGAACGCGTGGGACTTGATAGAGCGGCTGCAGCTGCTGCAGCTGCTGCACGAAGTGTTTGAGCAGCAGCACCCCAACTGTGCTGCTCCTTGGCGGCTGCCGACGGGGCCCTTGTCTGCGGACTACTCGGGGCTGCAGCAGCAGCAGCAGCAGCAGCAGGTGCTGCTGCTGCAGCAGCAGCAGCAGCAGCACGACGGGGAAGGCCTCCCGCAAGACGCGGCGCAGGCGGCTCACGGGGACCCCGCTGCTGCTGCTGCTGCTGCTGCTGCTGCTGAGCAGGGACAGTGTGCAGCGGATCCAGGGGGGCCGCCAGCTGCTGCAGCAGATGCTGCTGCTGCTGCTGCTGCTGCTGCGACGGCAGCAGCTGGAGCGGAGCAGCAAGCCGTTGGGACCGACGACGAGCAGCAAGAGGGAGCAGCAGCAGCAGCAGCAGCGCAGCAGCAGCAGCAGCAGCAGCAGCTCGACAGCAGCAGCGGAATGAAAGGTTTCCCACCTCCCCACGGAGGAGGTACAGAGACATTTCTGACTGTAAGCTTTTTATGTCTCTCTTTATTTTTATTTTTTATTTTTATTTTTGTTTTGTCTCTTTTTTTTCTTCTTTATCTCAACTATTTTATTTCTTTTTGTCTCCTTTTGTGTTTCATTTGTTTTTCTTTTCTTTTTTTATTTTAATTTCTTTTTGTCTCTTTTTATCCTCTCTGTTTTTGTCTCCTTTCGTTTCTTTCCCAGCCCTTGTTTCCCCGGGTTTAGGGTTTAGGGTTTGGGGTTTAGGGTTTAGGGTTTAAGGCTCAGGGTTTAGGGTTTAGGGTTTAGCATTTAGGGTGCAGGGTTCATAACTAAGCGTTGGGGCTCTAGGGCCAAGGGTTTAGCACTTAGGGTTTCGGGCTCACGGCTTCTCACGGTCCAGGGTTTAGGGTTTAGGGTTTAGGGTTTAGGGTTTAGGGTTTAGGGTTTAGGGTTTGTGCTGCTGCAGCTGCGGCTGCCGGACTCCGTGATATCGCGTTTGAAACCCTGGAGCGCTCGAGACGTCCAGAGTTGGGGAGCTCGCGAAGACGAGGCCCTTTTGATAGGGGCTTACAAGTACGGCTTCGGGGCCTGGGCGGTGAGTCGAGGGTTTAGGGTTTAGGGTTTAGGGTTTAGGGTTTAGGGTTTAGGGTTTGGGGTTTGGGGTTGGGGTTTGGGGGTTTGGAGTGGAGGGGCGGGCCTGGGGGTTTGCGCCGAGGCGAGGGCTGGGCTAGTGTTTAAGCGCGTCCAATTGGGATGCTAGGGTTTAGGGTTTAGGGTTTAGGGTTTAGGGTTTAGGGTTTAGGGTTTAGGGTTTGTGTGCAGGAGGTGAGCAACGACCCGAATTTATGTCTGCCGCAAATTCGGGACATAAAATTCGACAAGTTGAAGATGAGGGCTTTGAGGACTCTGAAGTTGATAGAGAAGCAGCTGCTGCACAGCGGCAGCAGCAGCAGCAGCAGCAGCAGCAGCGCAGCAAGGAACTCGCGGTCTTTGAGGCCCAGCCCCGTTGCTGCTGCTGCTGCTGGAGCAGCAGCAGCAGCAGACCTGACAGGTGCAGCAGCAGCAAACACGGCAAACGCCCTCTTGCTGAACGGCGCAGCGCAGCAGCAGCTGCAGCTGCAGCAGCAGCAGCTGCAGCAGCAGCTAGAGCAGCAGCAGCTGCAGCAGCAAAGTAGGGATCTGGGAGCAGCAGCAGCTGCTGCTGCTGCTGCTGATGATGATGACGATGAAGAAGATGACGAGCTCATGGGAGACCAGGATGGGCCTGTAAGTCTCTTGCTGCTGCTGCTGTTGCTGCTGCTGTTGCTGCTGCTGTCGCTGCTGCTGCAGTTGTTGCTGCTGGATATGTGTGCTGCAGCAGCAGTAGCTCACAAACAGCAGCAGCAGCAGCAGCAGCAGCAGCAGCAGCACTTTTGTCTCTTTTCTCTTCAGCATTCTCCAAAGCGCCGTCGAAAGGAGGTGGACGTCTTCAGTAAGGCTGCTGCTGCTGCTGTTGCTGCTGCTGCTGCTGCTGCTGCTGCTGCTGCTGTGTTATACCGGCGTCAATTTCTGTCTCTTTTTTATTTCTTTTTTTCTTCTTTTTGGTTTCCCTTTTTGTCTCCTTTAATCTCCATTTATTTCTTTCAAATTTCTTTTTTGCTTTTTTATCTTTTTGCCCTTTTTAGTCTCTTTTTATTTTTAATTTCATTTTGGTTTCCTTTTGTCTCTTTTCTCTTTTTATCCATTCTTTTAAACTTATTTTATTTTATTTAATTAATTAATTTAATTTATTCAATTTATTTATTTCAATTTTTATTTCCCTTTGCCTTCTCCGTTTCTTTTTCTCTTTTTGTTTTTTGTTTCACTCTTCTTCTTTTTCGGCTTTTTGTCTCCTTTATTCTTTTTGATTCTTTTAGTTCTTTTAATTCTTTCACTATTTATTTATTTACTTCTTTTAATTTTTTATTTCTTTTATTGTTTATTATTTAATTCTTTTAATTTATTTAATTTTTTAATATAATTCTTCTAATTCTTTATTTCATTTACTTCATTTATTATTTATCTATTTAATTCTTTTATTTCTCCAGTTCCTTATCTCCTTTATTCTGTTATTATTTCTCCAGTTCATTTATTATTAAATTCTTTATTTTCTTTGATTTATTTATTCTCAATTGTTTAATTCTTTTATTATTAATTTAATTTTTTGATTTCTTTTAATTTTTTTAATGCCTTTCAACCATTCCAGTCTTTGCATTTAACAAAACAAACAGCCACAACTAAATTAAGTTAATAAACCAAATCAATTTAATTCAATTAATTAATTTAATTCAGGCTATTATTTATTTATCTATTTATTTATTATCTATTTATTTTTCTATTTATTCATCTATTTGTTTGTTTATTTATTATTAATTTATTAATTTATTTATTTATTCATTATTTATTTATTATTTATTTATTTATTTATTTGTTTATTTATTTATTTATTTATCTATTTATTTATTTATTTATTTATTTTTTATTTATTTATTTGTTTTTTTATTTGTTTTTAGGCCTCGCAGCTTTGCCCGCAGAAAGGCTGCGGAAGGCAGTGCGGCGTTTGCTGCGGGGCGACAGAAGGGCTTTGAAGCAGCTGAAGAAGCTTTCGAAAGAAGCAGCAAGCAGCAGCAGCAGCAGCAGCAGCAGCAGCAGCAGCAGCAGCAGCAGCAACAGCAGCAGCAGCAGCAGCGGAGACCCCACAGTGCACAGGGCTGCTGCTGCGGCTTACGTCGCCTCCATTGCAGCTGTACGTACACCGCAGCCCGCTGCAGCAGAGTCTATTCAAATTCATTTTTATTTTTTTTATTTTTATTTTTATTTTTATTTTATTTATTTGTCTTTTATTTATTATTTATATTTATGTTTTATTTATATTTAAACGAGAATAATAATTAGAGAATGAGGGAAGAAAAGCTGGAGAAAGAAACAGCGTAGTATCTGCTGCCGTTGCTGCTGCTGTTGCTGCTGCTGCTGCTGCTGCTGCTGCTGCTGCTGCTGCTGCTCCTGGACGTAGCTGCATGAGGTGAATTAATTATGAGTTCTTTGCTTTAATAAATAATTTATTTTTATTTTTATTGAGATGTTTTTTTTATTCTTTTTATTATTCAATAAATGATTTTATTTTTATTTTTATTTTATTTTATTTTGTCTTTTCAGACTCTCCGAAATTCGCTTTATCCTTTGGGTGAAAACTCCCCACAGTATAAAGTGGTCGAAGCAGCAGCTTGGGCATATGTAGCTTCGTACGTCTTGCTGCTGCTGCTGCTGTTGCTGCTGCTGCTGCTGTTGCTGCTGCTGCTGCTGCTGCTGCTGTTGTGGTATTGATGTTCATGCTGTTTTGGTACTGCTGTTGCTGCTTCCTTTGTTTCTTTTGTTCCTGCTGGTGTTGCTGCTGCTGCTAGCGATACTAGAAGTATCGCTGCTGCTGGCTATTAGTGCTGCTGCTGCTGCTGCTGCTGCTGCTGCTGCTGCTACTAGGACTACTACTTGACTTGCAGCACCTTTTGATTTGCTTCTTTTTGCTGCAGCATCGCGGGCCTTCCTGCGGAGGACCTGGAACAAATGGGGCGCATGGCCCTGCAGCAGCAGCAGCAGCAGCAGCAGCAACAGCAGCAGCAGCAGTGTCTTCAAGGTATGCAGTCCGCAGCAGCAGCTTCAGCAGCAGCAGAAGGAACCGCATGTTCCTCAGCAATTCCTGAGGGGACTTCTTCTGCGATTCCTGACGAGTGCCAGCTGCTGCAGCAGCAGCAGCTGCTGCTGCAGCAGCAGATTGAGCAGCAGCAGCAGCTGCTCGACCAGCAGCAACTGCTCCACCAGCAGCTACAACAGCAACAGCAGCAGTTGCTGCAGCAGCAGCAGCAAGATGCTGGCAGCAGCACCGAAATACCACTAGGGTTTGAGCATGAAGCAACAGCGGTTGCTGCTGCACCTGAAGCAGCAGCAGGAGCAGCAGCAGGAGCAGCAGCAGCAGTGGCTTCTGCTGCTGCACCGCCGCAGACGAAGTGTGCAAGCGGGTATTCTCCCTCTGGAGTTCCACGAGATGCAACAGCAGCAGCAGCAGCAGCAGGTGCTGCTGCTGCAGCTGCTGCTGCTGCTGCTGCTGCTACTCCGCATCAACAAGAAGCAGGTGCGATGCAACTGACAGCAGCAGCTGGCTCGTTGCTGCTGAGCAGCTGAAAACTGCAGCGGCGGCGGCAGCAGCAGCAGCAGCAGCAGCAGCAGCAGCGGAGCGAACCTGCACCACAGCGCAGCAGGAAAGGCCTATACTGCTGCTGCTGCTGCTGCTGCTGCTGCTGCTGCTGCTGCTCTTTTTGCGCTGACGCACTGAGTCCAAATTCAATGGTTGTTTTACAGGGCTGCGAAACAGACTGGCCAGCAGCAGCAGCTGCAGCAGTAGCAGCAGCAGTAGCAGCAGTAGCAGCAGCAGCAGCAGCAGCAGCAGCAGCAGAATCGGCGATGGCGGCTGGCTGAGTTTCGGCTCGCCGTCTTTCAGCAGCTTTCAACCCTTCCAGTCGTGGGGCCGAAGCAACCTGCAGCAGCAGCAGCAGCAGCAGCAGCAGCAGCAGCAGCAACAGCAGCAGAAGCAGCAGGTGCCGCCCCTTGATTGAGCAGTTTGTAGCTTTGCGCGGAGGAGCATCGGCTGCAGTTGCTGCTGCTACTTAAGCAGCAGCAGCAGCAGCAGCAGCAGCAGCAACAGCAGCAACAGCAGTAGCTAAGGATGGCTGCCACTGAGGCAGCAACGCCACTTGCTGCTGCTGCTGCTGCAGCGGCTGCAGCGGCAGCAACTGCAGCTGCACCAGCAGCAGCATTGGAACCAGAGCCCGTGGGGCCCATTGTAGATTTCAAGGCTCCTGCTGCTGTTGCTGCTGCTGCTGTACTGCAGCAGCAGCAAGTTGTCCTGTAGCTGCTCCTCCAGCAGCTGCTGCTGCAGCAGAAGCTACTGCAGCAGCAACTGCTGCAGCAGCGGCAGCAGCAGCAGCTTTTCCTGCTGCTGTTGCTGCACTGGTCTAAGGGATTATGAAGACAGCGGATCGCCGCTGAGCGCCAAAAGAACATCTTGTAAATTGATATAGGAGCTGCTGCTGCTGCTGCCCTTGCTGCTGCTGCTGCTGCTGCTGCTGCTGCTGCTGCTGCTGCTGCTGCTGCTCTTGCTGCTGCTCTGTTCCTATTGCTCTTGCGGCTGCTGCTGCTGTCTGCTGCTAGGGTGAGAGGCTTCAAATAGAAATCGAATGGTGCAATAGACCCCTGTGACGGCAGCTCTCTGGCTAGCTAGCTGTCTAGCTAGCTAGCAATCTTAGCTAGCTAGCTGCCTAGCTAGCTAGTCTCCAGAAACAGCTAGCCCTGTCTCCCCAATAGGGGCCCCCTGGCTAGCTGGCTAGCTAGGGACCCCCTGGCTAGCTGGCTAGCTAGGGGGCCCCGAGCTAGCTGTTCCTCCTCAAGTCTCTGCTGGCCAGCTAGCTAGCTAGCTGGGGGCTAACTGCTGCGGCGCAGCCGCTGCCCTGCTGGCTTGCTGCTTGCCGCCTAGCTAGCCAGCTGGCTAGCTGGCTAGCTGTCTAGCCGCTTAGCTTCTAGCTAGCTAGCCAGGCGCTGGTGCGGCCAGCTAGCTAGCTGCGCAGCTAGCCATCTAGCCGTGCAGCAGATAGACAGCCGCGTGCGTGTGGCACCAGCTAGCTAGCCGGCTAGCTGTGTAGCCAGCTAGCTGTCCAGCTAGCTAGCTGCGTATATAGCCAGTTGTGGGGCTAGCTACCTAGCCGTGTGGCTAGCCAGCTAATAGCTAGCTAGCTCGCCCGCTGCGCAGCTTCTTAGCTAGCTACCTGCGTGGCTTAGTAGCCAGCTAGCTAGCTAGCTAAGTAGCTAGCTAGCCAAGTAGCTAGCTAGCTAGCTAAGTAGCTAGCTAGCTAAGCAGCTAGCTAGCTAGCTGGGCTTGTCTATCCCAGTCTGACAGTGCGTCGGGAGGAAAGGGCCTTCATGAGCTCCTTCTCCTGCTTCCGCTTTTGCTTCTCTCTTGCAGATTTCCCCTCTGAGTGCTTCCTGTTGCTGCTGCTGCTGCTGCTGCTGCTGCTGCTGCTGCTGCTGCTGGGCTTGTGCTTCTCGCTGTCCTTTTTCTTCTTTTCTTTTTCTTCTTCCCTGCTGCTGTCTCTTTCATGCTTCTTGTGTTTCTTCTTTTCTTTTTTATTCTTTTTAACTGTCTCCTTTTCTGTCTCCTTTTCCTCCCCAGCTTCTGCTGCTGCTGCTGCTGCAGCAGTCCCAGGCAGCTTCGAGGCCATTTTGGCTAGCTGTTGCTGCAGCAAAACAACAACAAACAAATAATTAAACAAGTAAATAAATAAATATATAAATAAATAAATAAATAAATAAATAAATAAATAAATAAATAAATAAATAAATAAATAAATAAATAAATAATTGTAACTAATTGTTTCTTTGTTGCAAAGCAGCAGCAAACAACAGATACGTGGAAACATCTCAAGCAGCAAATGCAAAACGCGCCGCAGCCCAAAACTGAACAGCAGCAGCAGCAGCAGCAGCAGCAGCAGCAGCAGCAGCAGCAGCAGCAGCAGCAGCAGCAGCAGCAGCAACAGCACAGGCTACAGCAGCAGCAGCAGAAGCAAAAGGAGCAGATGCAGCAGCAGATGCAGCAGCAGGTGCAGCAGAAGCTGAGACAGCAGAAGCACTAACATCGGAAGCAAAAAACACAGCGGCAGAGGCAGCAGCAGGAGCTTCAGCAGCAGCAGCAGCAGCAGCAGCAGCAGCAGCAGCAGCAGCAGCAGCAGCAGCAGCAGCGGCAGCAGAGATTCCTTACGACTTCTTCTTGGACTTGTGGAGTTTGCTGCTCTACAGAGACATCAACCCATCCTTGGTCAGCGTCTAGCTGCTGCTGCAGCAGCTGCTGCTGCTGCTGCTGCTCTTCTTCGCTCGCTGGCTCATCTGTTCCCCCCAAAGCTGCCAGTTGTGCTTCCAGTTTCTTTTTCTGAAGAAAAACAAAAACAAATTAATTAATTAAATCCAATTATAACTAATTCATCAATTTGTTCTTTTTTTATTTGCAAAGCTGGCTGCTAGCTGCAGCTAGCTGCAGCTAGCTGCTGCTTGCTGCAGCTAGCTGCTGCAGCAGCACGGCTCGCTGCAGCCAGCTCGCCCTGCAGCTAGCTACGGAGTCTTCTAGCTAAGGACTCAGCGCAGCTAGCTGGGCAGGAGGCCCCCTGTAGCTAGCTGCAGCTAGCCTGAGCAGCTTGCTGCAGCTTGCTGCAGCAAGCTGCAGCAAGCTAGCGTGGCTAGCTGTGGCTAGCTGTGGCTAGCTGTGGCTAGCTGTGGCTAGCTGTGGCTAGCTGTGGCTAGCTGTGGCTAGCTAGCTGCGGGTGCTGACTCACCATGTGTTTGACGTAGGCAGCTCGGACGCAGCAAACTAAAATAGAGAGCAGCAAAATGCCTCCAAAGCCAATCACAAAAGAGATCACGTATCTGAGCAGCAGCAGCAGCAGCAGCAGCAGCAGCAGCAGCAGCAATATTGCCGCGTGACCCCCATGAAAAGCAAAGACACCAGCAGCGGCAGCAGCAGCAGCAGCAGCAGCAGCAAGAGCAGCAGCACAGGAAGCGGCTACGCAGCATCCGCTCTCAGCGGCGCCTGCAACACCACTAGGCGACAGCAGCAGCAGCAGCAGCAGCAGCAGCAGCAGCAGCAGCACCAATAATGACAGTAGCAGCAGCAGCGCAGCAGCAGCAGCAGCAGCTGCAGCAACTCTTACCCACTAAACGAATACTCATTAGAAGCAGCAGCATCGGTGTGTCCCGTCTCTGCAGCAAAAACATGCATGCTACGCAGCCAGCAAAAGATGCAGCAGCAACAACAGCAGCAACAGCAGCAGCAACCGCAGCAGCAACAGCAGCAGTAACATCTGCACAAGCAGCAGCAACAGCAGCAGCAGCAGCATAGCAGCAACAGCAGTAGCAGCATCGGCAGCAGCAACAGCAGCCGCAACAGCAGCAGCACCAGCACCACCAGCATCAACAGCAGCAGCAACAGCACCACCAGCAGCACCCGCAGCAGCAGCAGCAACAGCAGCAACAGCAGCACCAGCACCACCAGCATCAACAGCAGCAGCAACAGCACCACCAGCAGCACCCGCACCCGCAGCAGCAACAGCAGCAGCAGCAGCAGCAGCAGCAGCAGCAGCAGCAGCAGCAACTGACCAACGAAAGCCCCAGTTCGGGCATTAGCAGCAATTTGGCGGACGTGCTGCTGCAGAGTTTCTTCAATGCTGCTTCTGAGAGCAGCATCAGCTCCTGCTGCAGCAAGTCTTTCTAGAAGTGCAAGTTCATCCCTGGCTAGTGCAGCAGCTTTGCTGCTGCTGCTGCTGCTGCTGCTGCTGCTGCTGCTGCTGCTGCTGCTGCTGAGGGCCCCGGCCGCGGGCGGCCTGGCGAAGGGGTACAGCCCCAGGCCCAGCCCTTGCTGCTGCTGCTGCTGCTGCAGCAGCAGCTGCTGCTGCTGCTGCTGCAGCAAGTCCCCTGCTGTCTCCTCGCCCCACAAGTCATCCAAATAAGGAGACAAAATTCCTTGGCTTCTGCGGCTGCGCCCGCTGCGCGAACTTCTGGGATGCAGGTCCACTGCAGCAGCAGCAGCAGCAGCAGCAGCAGCAGCAGCAGCAGCAGCAGCAGCAGCAGCAGCAGCAGCAGCGCAGCAGAGAAAAAAGCACAGTTCATTATATTTCTTAAACAACTTCTGCAATCAATTAATAATTCAACAAAAACTTGAATGGGGGCCCCCAATGTCCCGCCATGGGGCCCCTAAAGCCACTTGGGGGGCCCCCAGGGGGCCCCACTGGGGCCCCATAGAAACCCCTTTATGGCCCTGGGGGCCCCCAGGGGCCCCCCGGGGCCCCCAGGGGCCCCCAGGGGCCCCCCGGGGCCCCCAGGGGCCCCCAGGGGCCCCCCGGGGCCCCCAGGGGCCCCCAGGGCCGCTTTTGGAGGCCCCGAAGGGCCTTTTCAGGGGGCCCTCTATGGCTGGAGAATATGGAGAGCATTTGCAGTGGCTT
>NW_013654091.1:17500-33357 GCF_000499385.1 Eimeria necatrix
CCTCTGCTGCTGCTGCTGCGAGGGGAGAACATGGCTGCAGCAAAGTTGTGCTGCTGCTGTCGCTCAGAGGAGACACAATGTCAAAGTCAGTGCACGGCCGCAGCAGCAAGGAGGACTCATCTGCTGCTGCTGCTGCTGCTGCTGCTGCTGCTGCTGCTGCAACTTTTGGTGATTCTTCTTCTGCTTCTGTCTCTGCTGCTGTTGCTGCTGCTTCGCCTTCATACCACGGAGAGTCAGGGGCCAATAAAATTCCATCCTCAGGCCTGGAAGCACTATAGTTATCATCTGCTGCTGCTGCTGCTGCTGCTGCTGCTGCTGCTGCTTCCGGTGCTCTGCCTGCTGCTCTGGCCTCTGCAGCTGCGGCTTCTGCAGCAGCAGCAGCTGCTGCTGCTGCTGCTAGCGCTGACTGGGACTCTTGCTGCCCGTCGAGCAGCCACGGCAGCCACCGTTTTTCCCGCAGCAGCTGCTGCTGCGCCTCACTCAGTTTGCTGCTGCTGCTGCTGCTGCTGCTGCTGCTCCTGCTGCTGCAGATCTTGCAGCAAGCAACAAGCGCCGCTTTAAGTCTCTCTGCTGCTCTCCGGGCCCTCCAAAAGTGTCCCTTTTCAATCGGTAGCATCGTATTTTTGCTGCTGCTGCTGCTGCTGCTGCTGCTGCTGGCTGCTGCTGCTGCTGCTGCTGCTGCGCTGCTCTTCAGGGGATTCATCCAAATGCTGCGCAGCAGCAGCCCGGCAAAAGTCGCGTTTGCTGCAGCAGCAGCAAAAGCCAACAAGCTGCAGCTGCTGCTGAAGGAGACAAGTAAATCATTGAAGACAGACAGCAGCGCAGCAGCAGCTCCAGGGTGCTGCTGCTGTTCATTTTGCTGCTGTTGCTGCTGTTGCTGCTGCTGCTTCTGTTGTTGTTGCTGCTGCTGTTGCTGCTGCTGCAGCAGTTGCTGTTGCTGCTGCTGCTGCAGCAGCTGCTGCTGCTGCTGCAGGGCTAGCGGGGGGCCTGCTGCATGCACGTGGTGTTTGCGCAGCCGCTGCTGCAGCTTTGCAAGTTTTAAAGAAGAAGCAAAGACAGGGGGCTCGTGCTGCTGCAGTCCTGCTGCTGCTGCTGCTGCTGCTGCTGCTGCTGCCGCACCAAGCAGCAGCAGCAGCAGCAGCAGCGGCAGGGACCACCACCCGCATCGGCAGGGTCTCACTAAGCCGCAGCGCCAACCATTGCTGCTGCTGCTGCTGCAGCGGCTGCTGCTGCTGCTGCTGCTGCTGCTGCTGCTGCTGCTGCTGCGCTCATCTTGAGGTGTACAGACACCGCGCAAAAGGTTAAGGGCTGAAGGCCCTGATGACCCCTGCTGCAGAAAAGGGCCCCAAACCATCAGATTTACAAACACCTTTTGCTGCTGCTGCTGCTGCTGTTGCTGCTGCTGCTGCTGCTGCTGCTGCTGCTGGAGATGGTGTGGAGGCTGCTGCCGAGGAGACCGCTGCGGGAGGGCCTCAGCTGCAGCTGCTGCTGCAGCCAGCAGCTGCAGCTGCTGCTGCTGCTGCTGCAGGCAACGCTGCAGGAGACAATTTAGCTTGGAAATTGATTGCTGCTGCTAACGACGCTTTTTCAGCTGCTGCTGCTGCTGCTGCTGCTGCTGCTGCTGCTGCAGTGGGCAGCGGTATCGAGGGAGACCGCAGACTCCCGTGTTCTGTTTTTGTCTCTTTGTCTGTTCTTTGTTAAAAAGCAAATAAGATAAACAATTAGAATTCGAATTTCATTATGAAGGCGTTTTAAACTGCAGCAGCAGCAGCTGCTGCTGCTGCTGCTTGCTGCTTGCTGCTGCCGCCCGATTTTCGGCAGCAGCAGCGCGCGGCCAGCCAACGGTGCTGCTGCTGCTGCTGCTGCTGCTGCTGCGGCGTGAATTTAGCGAGTTTGTGCAGCGACTGCAGCAAATAATTGCATTAAAGGATTTATGAAACTTGAAAAGCGAAATTGAGTGAATAAAAACAGCGTATATAGCTGAGGTGTACGTACACCCGACTGGCCCGGCCCAGGTGGCTGCGGGCTTCTCTTCCGGCGCCAGGAAGCCGCGGAAAAAGCCGTTTTGGAGGAAATAATGCAATTAAGATCTAAAATTAAATAAAAGTTGAAATTAATTCGCAAAATTAAATAATTTAAATCCCCAAATTGTCCAAACAGCTGCAGATCGGGCGTTGCCGCCGCGCGTCCGCAGCCGCGGTGTCTGTACACCGCAAGGACCACTGGTCCTCTGGGGGCTGTTTCTCGTTTCTTTTTCTTTCTTTTTGTTTATTTATTGATAAAATAAATATAATTGAACAAATAAATCAAAGTGGTGCATCTAAGAAGGTCTATTTGTCCGCAGCAGATCACTCTCTAGACCGCTGCTGCAGCAGCAGCAGCAAAGAGGCTCGCTGTAGCAGCAGCGAAGAGGCTCGCTGCAGCAGCAGCAAACAGTCTTGCTGCAGCAGCAGCAAACAGGCTTGCTGCAGCAGCAAGCTTGTTTGTTTTTGAATTATAATTTCAAATTTGTTTAAACTTTTTTGTTCAATTTCTTTTTTTCGTTTGTCTTTGTCCTGCCAAAAGAAAAGGGAGTTTATTAAAGTTGAGTGTGTCAAAACACAATTGCACCAAATGCAAAACCACATTAACTCTTCCCAAACCCTAAACCCTAAACCCTAAACCCTAAACCCTAAACCCTAGTTCCAAGCCCCAGGCCCTCACCGGGCCGCCCGCGGCCCAGCGGCAAACCCTAAACCCTAAACCCTAAACCCTAGGCCTAGGGACTCACGCCCTTTACCGAGGGATAGCAAATATGCACCACAAGCTCCAAACCCTAAACCCTAAACCCTAAACCCTAACCTGCGTTGTCAACAATGATGGTGGGAATCTGGCGAAGGGCTCGCGCGTACGCCTCCACGGCCAAGCTCTGCAGCAGACACTAAACCCTAAACCCTAAACCCTAAACCCTAACCCCTAACCCCTGAAGAGCTGCTGGGGTGGCGCCCCTCGAGCTTAGGGTTTAGGGTTTTGGCGTGGGGCAGGGTTCCCCTCGAGCTTAGGGTTTAGGGTTTTGGCGTGGGGCAGGGTTCCCCAGTCGAAAACCCGGAATTAGGGTTTAGGGTTTAGGGTTTAGGGTTTACTTCTTTGCCAGGTATTGTGGTGGCCAGGCGAGACACTGCTGCTTCCATGGCCATTTCTGCTGCTCCGGCCCCACAGACCAGCAGCAGCTGCTGCTGCTCAGCAGGCATGAAACCCTCAGCAATGCCGCCAGTGACTGCTGCTGCTGCTGCTGCTGCTGTTGCTGCTTCCCGCTGCTGCCGCCGCTGCTGCTGCTGCTGCAGCACCAACTGCGACAAAATCGCTAAAGCATCATGGAGAGATCTTTCTGCTTCATCCAAACCCTGCTCGCTGCTGCCCCGCAGCACCACAGTGCACGCTCCGCCTAAACCGCAAACCCTAAACCCTAAACCCTAAACCCTAAACCCTAAACCCCAAACCCTAGATCCTGAATTCTGAAGTCTCGGGGCAGCCGCAGCCTGCCCACGAACGCGCCAGCAGCTGCAGCACGCAGAGAAACTGCACAGCAGCAGCAACCGCAGCAGCAGCAGCTGCAGCAGCAACCGCAGCAGCAGCAGCAGCAGCAACCACAGCAGCAGCAGCAGCAGCAGCAAGGCACCTGCTCTGCAACCGGAGAACCTGATGGCCGTGTCATCTCCAATAACAATTTCTTCCATCTTGGCGCAGAAGCCGAGCGGCGCCTGAGTCCCAAACCCTAAACCCTAAACCCTAAACCCTAAAAAAGGGTTTTGGGATCTCGACGAGGGCGGGGCGGCCGCGCGCGGCGCTGCCGCGCAGCGGCCCCCGCGGCTCCGCCGGCGCGCAAACCCAAACCCTAAACCCCAAACCCTAAACCCTAAACCCTAAACCCTACCTCGGAAGGGTTGTCGAAAGTGGAAAGAATCTCAGCGCCAAGAGCAGCAGCAAGTCTCTCCATTCCGTCGAAGTCCGAATGCTCTATTGCTAAACCCTAAACCCTAAACCCTAAACCCCTGCGACTTGCCTTGCAGTTCTCCTTCATCTTGGGCTGGCCCACACCTGTGAAGAAACCGCAAACCCTAAGCAGTAAACCCTAAACCCTAAACCCTAAACCCTAAACCCTAAGCCCTAAACCCTAGCTTGCAGAACTTCCAAGACGGCCTGCGAGAGGCTGTAGAGTTTAGGATTTAGCCCGCTGCACACCCCGCCCCAGGACACCACCGCCGTTAGGGTTTAGGGTTTAGGGTTTAGGGTTTAGGGTTTACCGATTTTCTTCTCAAGAATGAAACCCTCATCCAAAAAAGAATCTTTCATGCAACCCCCTGGCTTTTTCAAAATGTGAATTAAATCCAAAGAGGCGCAGTTGTCTCTTAGCCGCAAAATTGCATCCACTGCAATCTTCGCAAAGTGCTCCTGCGCACAAACCCTAAACCCTAAACCCTAAACCCTAAACCCTAAACCCTAAACCCTAGATCCCGCGGCCCGGAAACAGCGAGGCAGAAGTCAACTTTTGCGCATGCAAGAAAGCGGAGGCCTTGAAAAGGGTTTCGGCGCTTCCTAGGGTTTAGGGTTTGTCGAGGGTTTAGGGTTTATGAGGGTTTGGAGTTCTTGGGGCCTTTTGAAGACCCCAAGAGTTACAGTTTGGGGTTTAGCTAGGGTTTAGGGTTTAGGACGGCTTAGGGTTTAGGAAGCCGTAGGGTTTACGAGGGTTTGGGACTTCGCTAGGGTTTTAGATCCCGCGCTTGTGGAGCTCGCGCCTGCGGCCCTCCCTAGGGTTTAGGGTTTGCTAGGGTTTAGGGTTTGCTAGGGTTTAGGGTTTAGGGTTTGCTAGGGTTTAGGGTTTGCCTTGTCTCCTGGCAGCAACTTGGAAGACAAAGTGGTTCTTGCAACATTTAAAAGACAAGTCCGAAGAGACTCTTCATCAGAAACCCCAAAAGCAACAGCAGCAAGTTGCTTCCTTGCTGCTGCTGCTGCTTTGCGGTAGCCGCTGATGATGGTCTGCGCGCAGCCGCAGCAGCGAGGGTTTAGGGTTTAGGGTTTAGGGTTTAGGGTTTGGCGAGGGTGTGGAGGGGGGCTCAGCCCCAGCCGCACGCAGCCCCCAGAAACCCGCAACCGCCCGCCGGAACCCCAAACCCTAAACCCCAAACCCTAAACCCTAAACCCTAAACCCTAAACCCTAAACCCTAAACCCTAACCTGGGGATGTATGTTTTTCTCCACAAGCTGCTCAGCCTCCCTCAGCAGCTCAGCAGCAAGAACAACAACTCCTGTAGTCCCGTCGCCGCAGACCATGTCTTGCTGCAGCGCCAAATCTGTGCAGCAGCAGCAGCAGCAGCAGCAGCAGCAGCAGCAGCAGCAGCAGCAGCAGCAGCAGCAGCAGCAGCAGCAGCAGCAGCAGCAGCAGCAGCAGCAGCAGCAGCAGCAGCAGCAGCAGCAGCAGCAGCAGGCAGCAGCAGCAGCAGCAGCAGCAGCAGCAGCAGCAGCAGCAGCAGCAGCAGCAGCAGCAGCAGCAGCAGCAGCAGCAGCAGCAATCCAACTCCGTGACATCAATTTAAACAAAAAAGATAAAAAGAAAAACAAGCAACAAAGCAAAAACGCAACCAACCAAACTAAAAAGCAAACAACCCCAACCCCAACCCCAAACCCCAAACCCTAAACCCTAAACCCTAAACCCTAAACCCTAAACCCTAGACCCACCGGCGAGGACCTTGGCTGCGGGGTTTTCGAGCCACACGGACTTCAAAATGGTGGCCCCGTCGTTGGTCACGAGGGGCTTTTCTCTTCTTGCTGCTTCTGCATGCATTTGCTGCAGCATTTTGTCCAAACCCTTGGGGCCGAGGGTGGACTTCACCAGGTCTCCCACGGCCACGGCCCCCACGAAGTATTGCTGCAAACCCCAAAAAAGGGTTTGCAACCAAACCCTAAAACAGGGTTTGCAAGCCCAAACCCTAAAAAAGGGGTTGCAAGCCCAAACCCTGAAAAAGGGGTTGCAAGCCCAAACCCTAAAAAAGGGTTTGCAAGCCCAAACCCTAAAAAAGGGTTTGCAAGCCCAAACCCTAAAAAAGGGTTTGCAAGCCCAAACCCTAAAAATGGGTTTGCAAGCCCAAACCCTAAAAAAGGGTTTGACGCCCCAACCACTGCTCCAAACGACAAACCCTTCAACGGGGGGTCCGCCCAAACAACATCTTGCCAACAACCAAGCAAGAAACCCAAACCCTAAATTAGGGTTTAGGGTTTACGCGGTGCACGGCTAGCAGCACAGGCGTTAAGCTTTTGCACCTACAAAACCCCAATTGGGTCCACGCCCCTTCTACGCACTTTCCCAATATAATTAATTAATTAATTAATTAATTATTTATTTATTTAATTTATTTATTTCAATTTAGTTTAATTACTTTATTTATTTATTTATTTATTTATTTATTTATTTAATAAACGAAAACCCCAGAAAGTGTAAGGGCAAAGGAGGGCGACAGCGACAGAGGCAGCAGCTGCTGGCAGACGCGTCAACCAAACCCTAAACCCTAAACCCTAAACCCTAAACCCTAAACCCTGGGGAGAGTCAGCCACAGAGCCAGCTGCACAGCCAGCTAGCTAGCTAGCTAGAAAGCTAGCTAGCTCCCAAAGGCTCAAACTCCGTTATCAGATAATAAAACACCTTAACCCTAAACCCTAAACCCTAAACCCTAAACCCTAAACCCTAAACCCTCGCTCACCAGGCGCGCAGTGTCTCCCCTGTCCTCTTGGGCCCCCTGCTTTAAGACACCAGGGCCAACGTCCCCTTGCTGCAAGACACACACAAACCCTAAACCCTAAACCCTAAACCCTAAACCCCAAACCCTAAACCGTAGGCGCTTGTTCGTAGTTAGGGGCTGGGTCTGCATGCACTGCAGCTGGAAGAAGGAAGACCTTGGATCTGGCAACCGCCGAACCCTAAACCCTAAACCCTAAACCCTAAACCCTTTTTTGTGTTTTGCGCCTAAACCCTCGATACCTCAGCCCCACAAGCAGCCCAGGGCCTCCAGAGGGGCCCTCTGTGTCTTTAGGCATTTCTTTGAAGTGTATGGAGGAGCGAGCTGGAGAAGGAAAGAAGTGCTGTAGGGTTTAGGGTTTAGGGTTTAGGGTTTAGGGTTTAGGGTTTAGGGTTTAGGGCTGGGATGGCGGCGCACCATCATCTTTGCTCGAGGTTTAGGAAAGGGCGGATTGCAGAAATGCAAAAAGGAAACACAAACGCGTTTTGAGCTTGCACAAACCCTGAAGCCTAAACCCTAAACCCTAAACCCTAAACCCTAGACACATGCAACCAGCAGCCACGGCGCCCCGCGCAGCAGCTACACAGCGGCTGCTGCTGCTGCTGCAGCAGCCGCTGCTGCTGCTGGCAGCTCAGAACCTCTCTATTGGTATTATTTGGATTAAAACTGAAAATAAAGAAGAATTAGCGGAGCAGAAAAGCGGAAAACTTCGAGTTTGAGCTGTGCGTACACCCCAGCAGGCCGCGAGCCGCCGCCGCCGCCGCAGCGCCGACTGAGGCCGCATTTTGCGCGTTTTTGACTCAAAAAAGAAACAAAATTCCCTTATTAATATAATTGGCGGTGAAAAGTGGGAAAAATCCGCGTTTGGAGCTCGCTTTTGGGGTGTACGTACACCGCAGCTCGCGCGCCAGCCGCCGCCAGCTGTCGTTTCGCCGCTGCGCAGCTCGGGTGTCTGTACACCTCAGCCCCCCGCCGCCAGTTCTTTCTTTTCTTTTTCTTTTCTCTTCATCACTTTATTTAAAATGACAGATTCTGTGGACTACTACAGCCTGGAGGGAGGCCGCAAGGGGGTGCCTGAGGAGGCGGACTTCCGCAAGGAGATTCGCCACGGCTTCATCCGGTCCGCAAACCCTAAACCCTAAACCCTAAACCCTAGCCCTCAAGCCTGCCCTGCAAACCCTAGGCCGCAGACCCTAAACCCTAAACCCTAGGCCGCTGCAGCGGGAGGCCAGTGACTGGCGCCCCGTGTTTGTTTGCTTAACCGCCAGTGCTTCTGCTGCTGCTGCGGCTGCTGTTTCTGCTGCTGCTGCTGCTGCTGTTTCTGCAGCAGCAGCAGCAGCAGCAGGCCTGCTGCTGCTGCGGCTCGTTGCTGCTGTTTAACTTTGCTGTTTTTTGCGTCTCTTTTGCTGCTGCTGCTCCCTTTTTGCTGGCGAGTTATTAAATTAAATTTGATTTGTTTTGTTTGCTGCTGCAGCAAAGTCTACGGAATTGTTGCTGCGCAGCTGCTGCTGATTGCTGCAGTCACTTCGCTGCTGCTGTTTGTCCCTGGAGCAGCAGCTTGGGCGCGGGAGCACAGCGGGCCCGTAGTGCTGTTGTCCTCAGGTGCCCAAACCCTAAACCCTAAACCCTAAACCCTAAACCCTAAACCCTAGCTAGCCGCAAACCGTAGCTCGAAGCCAGTCCCGAGGCTTGGAAGGCCCGTTCCCTCTCCCCCGTCCCCCTTCAGCAGGAGCAGCGTGCGCTAGGGTTTCGGGTTTAGGGTTTAGGGTTTAGGGTTTAGGGTTTAGGGTTTAGGGTTTGTGCGTGCAGTGGGGGCGTTGGTGTGCTCGTTGGCGCTGCTGTGTTCTTCTTTGCGGCGGCGGTTTCCGCAGAACTATTTGCTGCTGCTGCTGTTTACTCTTTTGGAGTCTTTGATAGTTGGCAGCATTTCATCTTTTTTCGAAATAAAAGTTATTTTAGTTTCTCTCTTTTGCTGCTGCTGCTGCTGCTGCTTCCTGAGTCTCTTAGCCTGCCAGACGCAGCACGACTTGACTTCCTGCGCGGGTTTTGCTGCGCTGCTGGGCTTCGACCTGCTGCTGCTGCTGCTGCTGCTGCTGCTGCTGCCGGGGCTGCATGCGCTCTACAGCGCATGCACTTTGCTGCTCTTTTCTTTTTATTTGCTGCTGGATACTCAATTAATAATTAAAAGAGGATCCATTTCTTTCCAAGAAGATGACTTTGCTGCTGCTGCGCTGCTGCTCTCCGTGGACTTCGTCAACATCTACTTGAGTCTCTTGCGCCTCATTGGCGAGCGCTCCAGCGACTGAGCTGCTGCTGCTGCTGCTGCTGCTGCTGCTGCAGCAGCAGCAGCAGCAGCAGCGCGGCGAGGGGCTCGCGCGCGGAGTTTCTTTCGGTGGAGCGGCAGCAGCTGCTGCAGCAGCTGCAGCAGCAGCTGCTGCTGCAGCACCAGCTCAGGGGGCGTCTCCCTTTTGGAGTTTCTTACGCTGCAGCAGCAGCAGCGGCAGCAGCAGCAGCAGCAGCACAGTGGGTGCCTGTCTTTTGGAGTTTCTGTTGAATTATATTTCTTTTCTCGGTTTCATATTTCTGTGGACTAAAGTTTTAAATGTGAAGTTTCTTATTTTGCAGCAGCAAAATAAAAAACTTCACAAGCAGCAGCAGCAGCAGCAGCAGCAGCTTTTGTTTTTTTATTTTCTGTTTCCGTTTCTTTAAGTCCTTTTTGCATATCTTTCCACTTTTTGCATGTGCTCTTTCTCCGAAGGAAAAGTGCAGCAGCAGCAGCAGCAGCGGCAGCAGCAACAGCAGCAGCAGCTGCTGCAGCAGCAGCAGCAGCAGCAGCAGCTGCTGCAGCAGCAGCAGCAGCTGCAGCAGCAGCTCCAGCAGCAGCAGCAGCTGCTGCTGCTGCTGCGGTGTGCGTACACCTGGGGCGCGAGAAGTTGAGGTGTACGTACACCGCAGACTCCCGTTTTTGAATATTCAATTTTTTAGTTTTCGAATTTCCAAATAAATCTTTTTATCTTTTTGCAACTCTTTTGCTTCCTTTGCACCTTAGAGAAAGGCCCTCAAGGGCTTTAGGGTTTAGGGTTTAGGGTTTAGGGTTTGCGGCTCCGTAGCCTAGTCTTCGGGTGTTTAGGTCTCGCCACACAAACCCTAAACCCTAAACCCTAAGAACCCTAGCCCGGAGCTCCCCCAAGCCCTCTTCGCTGCAAACCCCAGGAGCTGCAAACCCTAAACCCTAATTGTGAAAACCCTAGCAAACCCTAAACCCTAATTGTGAAAACCCTAGCAAACCCTGAATTCTGCAGGAGGCCGCAAGCTGCACACTCTAAACCCTCATTGCCGCAAACCCTAGGGCCCCAAACCCTAAACCCTCGTTGGAAGCCCCCCGAGCAACTCCAGAAGGCCCTAGGGTTTAGAAGTTTAATTTAAAGAGGATTAACGAATGCTGGCGTGCGCTGCTGCTGCTGCAGCAGCAGCTGCTGCTGCTGCTGCTGCTGCAGCTGCTGCTGCTGCTGGTGCCGCTGCCTCTAGTGTTTTGCGGGGGTGCAGCAGCAGCAAAGGGGGAAACAGCGGGCCGGAAGGAGGATGAAATAAAAAGCGGAAAGGGTGAAGGAAGGCGCGCGGAAGTTTAGGGTTTAGGGTTTAGGGTTTAGGGTTTAGGGTTTAGGGCTGGGGGTTAGCGGTTGGACTGGTTCTGGTGGTCTGGGTGTGAACGGACTCGAGACGCTGCGCAGGGAGGAGGAGGCGAAAAGGGGTAAAAGTGGAGGAAATTTGGATTTTTTTTGGAAAATAAAAAGTAAAAGAAGAAATTAAATCCAATTGGAGTGGAAGAATTGGGTTTAAAAGGATTTAAAGGGGCGAATCGCGGCTGCGCAGCGGCTGCTGCTGCGCGGCGGCGCTGCACGGCAAACGGGGCTCCAGCGCAGATCCCGGGGGCTGCTGCGTGTTTGGCGGCGTTTTGGGGTTTGTTTTGAAGGGAAATTTGAATGAAATGGTGAAAAATGAATTTGAAATTCGATTTTGGCGCGAGCAGGTCCCGGTAGGCGTGGCAGGCGGGCTTGCGCGCGCGCGGAGCTGGGGTGTACGTACACCCGAAGCGCCTCGACACGGTGCAGCTCTCGAGTTGCCGCGGCTTTTAATCATTTTTTCATTTCTTTTTCTTTTTCTTTTTGCAGGAGTTTCTTTTTTTTCTTTTTAAGCCCGAGGGCTGCGGCGGAGCGCCGCGGGAGCGCTGCGGGCTGCCGCTTCCCGGCTTGCAATTCCCCTCTTGCAAAAACTCCTTTCTTGAATTCTTTTTTTCTTTTTCCCACTTTTCCTCTTCTTTCCTTTCCCCTTTGTCTCGCTTTGTCTCTCTTTGTCTATTTACCCCGAGGCCCTCTCCAGGGGCCTCTCTTTGCTTTTTCTTTTCATCTTTTCTTCAATGAATTCCTCTTAACTCCATTTCCGACTTCTCCATTTTCTCCGCGCCCCAGCGGCCGCTCCCGCCGCAGCAAACGCCGCCCAACTGCCCAGCTAGCTGCTGAATTAACTAATTAATTAATTAATTAACTAACTAATTAATTAATTAATTAATTAATTCCCCAATTAATTAATTAATTAATTAATTAATTAATTAATTAGTTCTTTTATTGTTCAAGGTATTCACCAGTTCTTTCTTCTGCGCTTCTCCACAGCGGCGAGCTGCGCTTTGCTGCTCTCGCGCTGCTTTTATTGCAAATGTGCAGCAGCAGCAAACTTTGCTTTTGCTGCTGCTCTTTTTCTTTATTTGTCTTCTTTCCATTTGCCTTCTTTCGATTTGACTATTTACAATGAAGCTTCCTTCCACGCGCAACACAGCTGCAGCAGCAACCCTGCAGCAGCAGCAGCAGCAGCAGCAGCAGCAGCGGCGGCAGCAGCAGCAGCAGCTGCTGCAGCTGCGACGGAGGCCGCAGCAGCAAGGGAAGGAGCGGCAGCAGCAGCAGCAGCGCTTGACGCCCCGCCCGCAGCAGCAGCAGCAACAGTATCTGCTGCTGCTGCTGCTGCTGCTGCTGCTGCTGCCGAGTGCATGTGGGGCTGATGTCTTTTCCCTCGGCCCTAAGGTCGCCAGCGAGGTGTACGTACACCCTGGCTCCGATGGAAACAAAGTGTGGGGTTCTGCTGCTGCAGATGACTCCAGCCCAAATAACGCAGCAGCAGCAGCAGCAGCAGCAGCAGCAGCAGCAGCAGCAGAGGACGTCCCTGCAGCAGCAGGAAGCAGGCGCAGGCCGCTGCGGCAGCCAGTGTGGCGCGCAGGTCGAGGTTCTTTTGCTGCAGTTGCTGCTGCTGTTGCTGCTGCTGCAGTTGCTTATTTGCTGCTGCTGTGCGCCCGCCTCAGCTGGAGAGACACAGAGACAAGTTCCCGAATGGAATTCCATTCTTTCCGCAGAAGATTAGCTGCTGCCAGCAGCAGCAGCAAACCCAGCAGCAGCAGCAAACCCAGCAGCAGCAGCAAACCCAGCAGCAGCAGCAACAACAGAAGGAGACGCCGCCGCGGCTGCGCAGCAAACAGCAGCAGCAGCAGCAGCAACATCAAAGGCCGCCGCAGCAGCAGCAGCAGCAGCATCGGGCAGCAGCAGGAGGCCGCTGCGCAGCAGTCCTCGCCCCGCTCCGCCTCCTACGCAGAAGCAGCAGCAGCAGCAGCAGCAGCAGCAGCAGGAGACTCCCTGTCTCCTCCAGCAGCAGCAGCAAAAGGAGACAAAGCAGAATTCTTTTCTCTTTCAGTTCGCTCAGCTCCCCCCCTTTCGCTGCTGCTGGCTGTGGCCCCCCCGGCCTTCGGCAGCAGCAGCAGCAGCAGCAGCAGCAGCAGGAAGAAGAAGAAGCGGAAGGGCCAGCAGCGGCACAGCGGCGACCCTGCAGCAGCAGCAGCAAAGCCAGCAGCAGCAAAGCCAGCAGCAGCACGGCCAGCAGCAGCACGGCCAGCAGCAGCAAGGCCAGCAGCAACTGCCGAAGAGGAAACAGAGCCAGAAGATGAAGTCGAGACCCCTGCTGCAGCAGCAGCAGCAGCAGCAGCAGCAGCAGGAAAGCAGCCAGCAGCAGCAGCAGCAGGAAAGCAGCCAGCAGCAGCAGCAGCAGGAAAGCAGCCCGCAGCAGCAGCAGGAAGGCTGGCGTCCGCAGCGAAGCCTCCGGCAGCAGCTCGGCTGGCAGCAGCAGCAGCAGCAGCAGCAGCTCTTGGCGAAGCAGCAGCAAAATGGAATTCCCCAGCAGCAGGAACTCTGGGGGGCGCTGCCGCCGGAGCAGCAAAAACTGGGAAAGGCGAAGCAGCAGCAGCAGCAGCAGCAGCAGCAGCAGCAGCAGAGTTCTCTGAAGCCGTCGCGAGCTTCTCGGGGCTCACCTTGACTCCTCCGAGAGACAAGGCAGCAGCAGCAGCAGCAGCAGCAGCAGCAGCAGCAGCGTCTGCAGCAGCAGCAGCAGCAAGTCCCAAGTCCGTGCCCAAGGGAAGCAGCCTGTCGGCAGCAGCAGCACGACGTGCCGCATCTCCCGCAGCAGCAGCGCCGTCTGCTGCTGCTGCTGCTGCTGCTGCTGCCATTGCTGCTGCCGCTGCGGCAGCAGCAGCAGCAAGAGGATCAGCAGCAGATTCCCCCCGCGGGGGGCCCCCCTTCCAGGGGGCCCTCCCAGGGGCCCCCCCCTCAGAGAGCCCCCTGGCCAGGGGCCCCCTGGAGGGGGGCCCCCTGAAGAGGGGCCCCCTGGGCAGTACCTCCTTGGAGGGGCCCCCCCTGGCCAAGGGCCCCCTGGCCGGGGGCCCCCTGATCAAGGAGGGCCTATTGGGGGGCCCCTTGAACAAGGGGCCCCTGGCTGGGGGCCCCCAGACCAAGGGGCCCCTGGCTGGGGGCCCCCAGAACAAGGGGCCCCTGGCCGGGGGCCCCCAGAACAAGGGGCCCCTGGCCGGGGGCCCCCTGCCCGGGGGTTTCCTGATCAAGGGGCCCCTGGGTGGGGGCCTCCCGGCGGGGGCCCCTCTGGGTGGGGGCCCCCTCACCGAGGGCCCCTTGAACAAGGGGCCCCTGGCCGGGGGTGCCCTTGGGGGGGGCCCCCTGCCTGGGGGCCCCCTGCCTGGGGGCCCCCTGCTGGGGGGCCCCCTGCCGGGGGGCCCCCTGCCGGGGGGCCCCCTGCCTGGGGGCCCCCTGCCTGGGGGCCCCCTGCCTGGGGGCCCCCTGCCTGGGGGCCCCCTGGCTGGAAGCTCGTTGAACAAGGGTTCCCTGGGTGGGGTCCCCCTTGCCGGGGGCCCCCTTGCCGGGGGCCCTCTTGCTGGGGACACCTTAAAGAAGGGACCTCTGGGTGGGGGCCCCCTGGCAGGGGCCCCCGTGGGTGAGGGGCCCCTGGCCGGGGGTCCCCTGGGTGGGGGCCTCTTGGGTGGGGGCCCCCTGGGTGGGGGCCCCCTGGGTGGGGGCCTCCTGGCCGGGGGCCTCTTAAACAAGGGCCCCCTGCCCCTGGATGGGGGGCCCCTGGCCGGGGGCCCCCTTGCCGGGGGCCCCTTAAACAAGGGCCCCCTGGATGGGGGCCCCCTGGGTGGGGGCCCCTTGAAGAACGAACCCCTGGGTGGGGGCCCCCTGGGTGGGGGCCCCCTGGGTGGAAGCCTCCTGGGTGGGGGCCCCCTGGGTGGGGGCTCATTGGCTATGGGCCCCCTGGGGGGGGGCCCCCTGGGGGGGGCCCCCCTGGATAGGGGCCCCCTGGCGGGGGACCCCTTGAACAAGGGCCCGCTGAGTGGGGGCCCCCTGGCAGGGGGCCTCTTGAACAAGGACCCCCTGGGTGGGGCCCCGCTGCCGGGGGGCCCCCTGCCTGGGGGCCCCCTGCCTGGGGGCCCCCTGCCTGGTGGCCTCCTGCCTGGGGGCCCCCTGCCTGGGGGCCCCCTGCCTGTTGGCCCTCCTCCTGGGGGCCCCCTGCCTGGGGGCCCCCTGCCTATTGGTCCTCCTCCGGGGGGCCCCCTGCCTGGGGGCCCCCTGCCTGTGGGCCCTCCTCCTGGAGGCCCCCTGCCTGGGGGCCCCCTGCCTGTTGGCCCTCCTCCTGGGGGCCCCCTGCCTGGGGGCCCCCTGCCTGGGGGGCCCCTTCTTGGGGGCCCCCTGCCTGGTGGCGCCCTGCCTGGGGGCCCCCTGCCTGGGGGCCCCCTGCCTGGGGCCCCCCTGGGTGGTGTCCCCCTGGGGGGGAGCTCCTTGGCTAAGGGCCCCCTGGATGGGGGCCCCCTGGGTGGGGGCCCGTTGAAGAAGGGTCTTCTAGATGGGGGCCCCCTGGCCGGGGGCCCCCTGGATGGGGGCCCCCTTGTTGGGGGCCCGTTGAAGAAGGGTCTCCTAGATGGGGGCCCCCTGGCCGGGGGCCCCTTGAACAAGGGCCCCCTGGATGGGGGCGCCCTGACTGGGGGCCCCTTCAACGAGGGGCCCCTGGGTGGAAGCCTCCTGGGTGGGGGTTCCTTGACTAAGGGCCCCCTGGGTGGGGCCCCCCTGGGTGGGGCCCCCCTGGGTGGGGCCCCCCTGGGAGGGGGCCCCCTGGGAGGGGGCCCCCTGGGAGGGGCCCCCCTGAACAAGGATGGGCTGGGTGGGGGCCCGCTGGTTCGGGCCCCGCTGGGTGGGGGCCCCCTGGGGGGGAACTCCCTTTGCGGGGGCCCCTTGAACAAGGGGCCCCTGGGAGGGGGCCCCCTGGGAGGGGGCCCCCTTGGAGGGGGCCCCCTGGGAGGGGGCCCCCTGGCAGTGGGGCCCCCCCCCGGCTTCCCGCCGGGGGGGTTGCCCGCTGCGGAGATCCCCCCAGCGAAGGGCCTCTTCGGGGGGGGCCCCCTGGGGCCCCCACCCCCTCCCGGGGGCCCCCCTCGGGTGGGTACTTTGGAGAGGGGCCCCCCTGGGGTGGGTACTTTGGAGAGGGGCCCCCCTGGGGTGGGTACTCTGGAGAGGGGCCCCTCTGGGCTGGGTACTTTGGAGAGGGGCCCCCCTGGGGTGGGTACTTTGGAGAGGGGCCCCCTGTTGGCCTCCGCGGAGGCCCCCGCGAGGGCCCCCCCGGCTGCGCCGCCGGCGGGGCCCCCCCCGCAGGGGGCCTTAGTGGGGGCCCCCCCGGCCCCCGCCCCCGCGGGGGCCCCCCCGGGCGCCCCGCGGGG
>NW_013654092.1:0-1339 GCF_000499385.1 Eimeria necatrix
GGTATCCGTTACACCTTGCTATCACCAAATGACTCACAACACGCATGGGCACGCGCTCCACCTGTTCGAAATACGTTCACTCTGTTGTAGCGACAAGGCTCGGTGGCAATTTATCCGAACGGAAGCCAGCGACTCCAATGTTGCATTGCTGGACAGCTTGAGGATACACTTGAAATTAAGCCAAGAGATCCAGCGATGAACTAACTGTCCCGTTAGCAGGTTATCCTACCTGCCCCTCCACGAGGGCAATCAAAAGAGACTCCACTTCCTTCAAGCCCACTAATTGCACTGGCAGGGCCCTGTTCTCCTTTGAGTGGCATGACAGCACGTGGAACAGCTGTAAGTGGTACTGGCAATGCGTTGTTGGCCCCATTTACGAAAGCGCAGTCCGAGCACGATGTACTTTCCTTCGGCTCGAGCCCTTCACAAATTATTTGCACATGCGAAGCAGGATAAGTAAGGCCAGTCCACACCACTGAAGCAGCCTTGTCGGGCGCTGACTCCTCATCACAGAGCTGGAGTAGCACATTTGCATTCCCACTCGGCACCTTACATAGCTGGCATTCTTGCCAGTGCGTATGCAACACGACACTCTCGCAGTTTCTTCAAGCAACCAAGCAAAGAACCCTTTTGCGACTGTCGAGCGACAATACGCGCCAGAAACGAAGTAAAATTCATTCGGTCACCACAAAAGTGTACACGGGAGTGAAGAAGCGCCTTGTAATGCAATTAATAACTACTAATATATGGGACAACGACTACCGATCCAGGCTCCGAAGCTTTGCTTTCAATGTATCTCAGGATCTGGGGGCAACAGGCCAGTGGATGTCACCCGGTGTTACCAAACATGCCAGTATCATATTTTTTACTTTAAATGAGCGTCCACTTCCATATGCTAACATCGATACAATAGTCGCCAGCTTTGTCAACAAAACAGTGCGTAACACCAGTGGCACTCGCATTGCAACTGCTCCCAGGGAAACGGAAGGCTTAAACGTATCTTTGTGACACAGACCGAAGACCGAAGTTTAAACTATTGCTCCTCCAGGACAGCGTCTCATCCACACCACGGCTCACTTCCTGCGTGACACAGCCCGTATCCGTTACACCTTGCTATCACCAAATGACTCACAACACGCATGGGCACGCGCTCCACCTGTTCGAAATACGTTCACTCTGTTGTAGCGACAAGGCTCGGTGGCAATTTATCCGAACGGAAGCCAGCGACTCCAATGTTGCATTGCTGGACAGCTTGAGGATACACTTGAAATTAAGCCAAGAGATCCAGCGATGAACTAACTGTCCCGTTAGCAGGTTATCCTACCTGCCCCTCCACAAG
>NW_013654093.1:0-1958 GCF_000499385.1 Eimeria necatrix
ATATTGGAATGTTCTCAATGCACTTGAAAACCACCGTGCCGCACGCAGGCGGCGCTCCACGCTGCACCTCTGGGTGTATTGTAGCATGCCATGTTCAGCAGTCGGCAGAAACCAGCCTTTGGGCAGTTGCAAAGAGCCGAACGTCCCTTAGGATATGATGCATTTTCATCGTGCAGCCCGTAAGCCTGCCCAGCGAAAGGCGCTGTTCGCGTTTGTGCCCTGCAACATGGGTGCTGCAATCTTGTTGCCTGAGCTGCATCGTGACTCGGCCGCGTCTCTTGGCAGGTGTGAAATGCCTTGTGCTGGCAAACCAGCTTCGAAAATTGCCGCTACACAGTGGTTTGTAGCGAAGTGAGCGAAGGAGGCGGACTTCGCTGCGTAGAACAACAGCGCCCTTCAGGTCATTGGGCTGTTGTGGCTGTTGATTCATTCGCATTGCGCAAGCATTTTATCCGAATTGTAAAACCATTTGTGGCTCAAAAGCGCCAGAATCCGTTATGTATTGCCAACAGGATTGCTTTCGGGCGTTTGTGTAAGTGCGGACTAGGGCACTTTTGCTGCTGAAGGTGATGCGAGCTGGTGCCCTGGCACTCACTGCTGTATCTGCGTCGTTCCTGTGCTTTTCAATCCTTGCGTCTGCGCGTCAAAAGCGTTGTCTACCAAAGGACACTGCGCAACCCGCGGCAGACCACAAGCATCGTACTCCGCCTTTCCATACATATGTCTCATCTCATATTGCAGACCACGTACACCCTAGGTCCCCGCATTCTACGCTTCGCCTAGTGCATGTAGTATTTATTGGTGATCGCAACATGTCGATAAACATTCGTGAGCACACTGAACAAATAAATCTGTTCGCTTTTCACCTTCTCGCTGCTATGCGCAGCGGCGCCGTTGGTCTTGGTGCAGTGCGCGCTGTTTCCATATTACAAGCATTGCACACGTCGTGGACGAGTGACAGGCTCTCCTGGAAAGTTGCTACACACTGTGAGAAAAGCAGGCTATCTTGATAGCAGCTAGTATGCAGGAATGCGGATTGCAGCTATTTTGTTATTCATATTCGGTGTTACGGCTGTTGATCCATTCGCAGTCTGTGAGCATTCTGTTTCGAGAAGCACGGATGTACGTGGCAGTAAACACCAGGAGGGGTTCTGTATCGGTAGCAGCTTTACTTGTGAGCGTTTTATCTAGGCACCTATTTGGTCATTTTTGCTGGTGTAGGTTGTGTTCCGTGGTGGTCTGCCATTCACTGCCGTATCTGCTTCGCTTCATTACTCATCATTTCTCGGGTCTGCGCTTCAGTAGCGTTGCTCAGCAAGGCAACGCGCGAGATGCGTGGCAGGGCACAGCGTTGTACTACACTCTTTTGTATACGACTTGCCACATATTGAGCACCAAACACACAGCACGTCACCGCATTCTACTCGATGAATCGTGCACGGAGTACTTATCGGTGGTCTCAACATGTGGAGAGGCAGATTTTGAGCGTAATGAACACATAAAACCATTCGCTACTCACCACCTCGCTGCTGTGAGAAACGGTGCTGTTGACCTTGATGCAGTGCGCGTTGTATCCACAGTAGAAGCATCAAACACGCCGTGGGCGAGTAACAGGCTCTCCTGGGAAGAAGCTGCGAGCTGCGAATAGAGCAGCCACTGTTGAATGTACCTTATGTTCAGCAATGCGGATTGCAGTTATTTCGATATTCCTATTCAGTGTTACGGCTGTTGATCCATTCGCAGTCTGTGAGCATTCTGTTTCGAGAAGCACGGATATACGTGGCTTTAAACATTAGGAGGGGTTCTGTATCGGTAGCAGCTTTACTTGTGAGCGTTTTATCTAGGCACATATTTGGTCATTTTTGGTGGTGTAGGTTGTGTACCCCTGGTGGTCTGCCCTTCACTGCCGTATCTGCTTTGCTTAATTTCTCATAATTTCTCGGGTCGGCGCTTCAATA
>NW_013654094.1:0-1318 GCF_000499385.1 Eimeria necatrix
TAGGCCTGAGCCCCTATGGCATCTCCTGCGTATATAATATAGAGCTCGCCGCCTTCAGCAATCAGCTCTAATATACCGCAAGCCGAGACCTCATTTCTACGTTTGCTAAAGTTGCAGTGGAATAAAAGTAAATGCGCGACCCTGGTGTTTGCGGCGTGGTTCAAATTCCATCGGACGCACTAGCCAAGCCTTCCTGTGTTCGGCCAAATAACGCATGCGGTCAAGTTTTGGTTCAAGCCATCACATTTGGACGTAGCCTTTCCCATTACCTTTGCCCGGGTCAAGTTTTGGTTCAAGCCATCACATTTGGACGTAGCCTTTCCCATTACCTTTGCCCGTTCGGCACTTCCTTCATTTGAGCACAACAGCAAACAAAACGGACTAACTTAAGGCCCAGCATATGCCTTCAGAGAAGCTTTGCCTAGGCCCCAGCAGCCTGCTCTTCTAGCACTGTAGAACAGCGGTCTGCTCAGCGCCTTGGCACTGCAGCACAAAAGTATCAGCCCTGCATTTCTGCAGGCTCAGCAATACACTCGAAAGTCAAGTGACGTTTACCTCTCCTGCTACTGGTACAAATGCAACTGCTGCAGCAGGAATCGCCAAGGCGGTCTGTTTGCTTTCAGTGCCTACGCTCGCTTTTGCAGGTGCTTCACCTGGCGCGTTTGTGGATTTTTCGCGGCCAAACAGTGGTTTTCTCTGCAATACTGTATTAGAATGCCGTTGATGCAAGGCTTTCGGTGCTCCTTTGGGAGAGCCTGCCTCTTCGGACACTTCACTCTTGGTGCCTCTGCTGGTTCCTGCAGTTGCTACATCTGAAGCAGCTGCTGTTGCAGCGTCTCCAGCTGTCGCCTGAACTGTGAAGACTGGATCAACGAGCTCATTCGCAGAACAGCCGCAGGCACGATTGCTTGCTTGAATTGCTGCATTTGTTTTCGGCTTCCTTCGTTCGCCACCGTGTTCGGCGCTATCGCTTCAATTTGCTTTGGTCCCTGCGGCACATCGTTCAAAAATTGCAACAAAGCAACCACGAAAAAATGGCAAGCTGAAGGATCACCAAATATCTTCAAAAGAACTTTTCCTGTGCAGGCTGCAGCATCCGGCTTGTGCAGGATTTTAAAATAATAAAACTCTGTAGGGCCGCTGCGCACTGCAGCACAAACAAATCAGGCCTGGGCGCCTGAAAACTGAGCATCGCACTTGAAAATGCAACTTGTACTGCTACACTGTGCACACTCAAGGGATGGTCAAGTTGCGAACAAGAAGTTAAGAAGTGTAAGACAAGAACTCAAGCAAGTCCCGCTTGAAGCTTCACGTCCAC
>NW_013654095.1:0-1101 GCF_000499385.1 Eimeria necatrix
CATGGGACTTGACAATTGACTGGAGGTGTTGCATTCATTTAGTTAAAAATGTCAAGGCTCCAAAGAGTGTAGTTTGCACCAGCCCCCACCCGCGGTCTGCAGAGGAGCAAAGCAACATACTTTGCACGCGCGACTGCTGCAAGTACCAAGACGCAAATTCCGGCTCCAACGTATCCTACCAATCAAACTAAAAATAGCAGCCGTCTACGCAACAGCGCTCAGCTGCTTGTCCAGTCAGCCTAAAACCACCGCACTGCCTGGGAGATATGGTGAGGCAAAGACAACAATAGTGTGATTCTCTTTGATGCATGAGCCATCTCGCCTGGTGTCCGCACGTACGCCAGCAACACATCCTGGCACAGCATTAAACACAGCATGCTGAACGTATAAAGCAAATGCAGAAGATAATCGAAGTTCCCAGTACGTCAACTGAGCCAAGCAACGAACAGCCTTGACTCGACCATGCTACTCCGCATGTCCTATGCACCAGTAGGTGCAACTACTCCACAATCAAATCAAGCAATAATCGCTCTACTCGCTTTCTGCAAATCACCTGCTCGCCTATATTGTACACTCCGCACACACACAACTTGGTTCGCCTTTCGTAACCTCTCGTGACCACGGAGTTCTCCCTAGTTCAAGCGCATCCACATTTACGCATCACTATGTTACGTCCCTCACAAACAGAACCAGATACAATTCCCACAAAATGCTGAACGCTACAGTCGCACTGCCTATTCATTCCCACTGTCTGAGAGATGAATCAAAACCGAGAGGGAAGAAGAAAAAATCTTGCATCCGGCCCCATCCAATGCGCTAGTTACGTGATGAGTGCATAACCCACGCAACGAACGACCCACAGAGGCGCTCTACTCTCATGCAGCGCAGTTTGCACAGGCTCCAATGCATTGTGACATCAACAGCTTCACAACACCCATCGCCTGCTGGCTCTCTCAGCTACAAACTCCCTATTACGCATACAGCCTGGGAAAAGGTTTTAGGGTCATGGGAAGCACCATCATCAAACCCCTATAGAGCACAGAGCTGCGTCATTACACAATTCGCTCTGGCCACTACTCCAACTGCGACCATAGCTAATCC
>NW_013654096.1:0-1454 GCF_000499385.1 Eimeria necatrix
ATCGAAGCAACCAACGCTTTAGGCGGAACCTTGCGCGGCACTCAGCGAACAATCATAAGCAACAATATGGCATACGGAAAGACCCAAGTAGGCAGCTACTCCAGCAAAGAGTCACGCGTCCCGGCCCGCCGGCTCTCACGTACTGGCTGCTCGCGGTGCACCAACACCAAGACCAGCTGGGAAGATGCTTGTCCACTGTCTCTTATCGAGTTCCTGAGTGGCGTCGCAGCAACAATAAACTTCTTCAGCATGACTGAAAATAAATGAGAACAAGAAGAGAGAGGGCTACACAGTGCATTGGCACGCTAAATACGGTAAGAGCAATTCTGCCGCAAACAAAGGCCGTCACAGCTAGGCACACACGCACTTAATCCAGCCACTAAACACTGAAGCCGCACACACCTGTGGAAGATAATATGCACTGCTCTACACACCTACCACACATTTTAAGTCAATTCCTTTCCAAGGTGTCGCACCAGCGACGGCATGTTAGGGGATCATGGATGGAACCGTTGTACTCATGCGCCAGTCTGTGATTTTGTAATGTGTGTAGAGCCGCTTATTGTACTGAAACACTCTGCACACGCACAGGCTGCAAAAAAGAAGTTCATGGCTTGCTCCACATTGACGTGATTTGGGCTGGAACGAAAGACGCGAAGAGTGCGATTCCCAACGTATTCCTTACTCAAAAAATAAAAGCGAAGGCACGCTTCTGCGTTTTCCTTCCCTGCCACATCATGCCAAGCACGCGCGCCATCATATCGTTCTCGCAACACAAAGGGAAAAGGACTTCTAAAATGGTCCACTGTGTGTGCTTATGTTAATGTTGTGTGATTTCGAGACAGCGAGACACTTAGAGTCTCTACAAAGCTTTCCCAGAACAATGGACCTACTACGGCCGAGCACAAGCGGCGCACCTCGAACAATTTGAAGCGCCATGAACACAAAACATGAAAACATCAAATGTGCGCTTGCAGAACTGTCGAATTGCTCTCTAAACGCCTCCTGCTCATCGACCCCTACTCCCTGAGATATCAAAAAATTCATATACCCTGCGTTTCGCTCTCAACTTGTTCGACGTGTGGGTTTGACCGCAGCGCGTGTAAATCAACTTCCCCACAAACCAACCACGTCGCACACCGCACCGCCAATCTTCACCCCGGCACAACCTCCACAAACCCCTGAGACTAAGCAATGAACCAGTCGTGCTCTCCCCGCCTTCCACCTACCCGACTGCGACACATTCAGCCTGGCAACTTCAACTGCCTCGCAATGTGACGAACAACACATCGCGCGTCATGCAATCGCGCAACCTGCGTATGTAGTCCAACGCCAGTGCCCCCTACAAACCTGGTTTCACCGTCAACATGACTTCACACAAAATATCAATGAACACTTTCGCCAACACCCAAATCACGGCGCCTCCAACCTGCACATCCACAATCAATCCTGCT
>NW_013654097.1:0-1883 GCF_000499385.1 Eimeria necatrix
GCAGCCAACACCGAACAGTACAGAGGAGTGAAAGAGTAGCATTCATTTGCTTATCCTTTCTAAGCTGGCTGTGTTTTTCGCAGTGGATCTGTGAGCGGTTGTGGCACGCTGCGTGTTTCGAGGGTGCTACATATTTTGGGCATAGTGTCTGAGTGCACGGAGTAGGATGCTTCGACTTTGCGCCAAAAGCACAAAGGGAGACGAACGAATACACGATAAGCACTAATTGTCTAGTGAATGCGCACTTCGTGCCGTCTGGGAGCATGTTGCAGTTATGCGCTGGCTCACGTTATGATGAAGGGAATGTGCTAGTTTCATATGCATACTAGCTCTTCTATGCCGCGCATCACGCTTGCTGAAGCACCGGACGATGCATGTAATGGTTTGGCGCGTAAAGGTCGAACGGGTGCGCAGTCATATTCGTTGAGCGGTTGTTGAGACGTGATGAACTGAACTGGGAGACATTGTAGGGAATCACGTTTGGGGCCGAAATGGAGCGGGCGGTGCTACAAAGTTTTTTGTATTGTGGTCTGCAGGGCTGCAGTCTTTGCACAGGGGTGTGACTTAGTCAGTGTTTCCGAAGTGATTTGCCTCATGGATCTCGTATAGCCTTTTACACATGCATGCATCGCGCGGTAGAGAGAGCGTTTGCCTATTCACAGTGAGGTTTATCGTTATGCTGGATTTTTTTTTGACTGGCGGGGATAGCTCTAGAGCCTGTAAAGGCATCACTCGTGCACTTAATCGGGGATTACGAAATTCCGCCGTACAAATTTGCAGCTGTGTACAGTGTAGACGTCACACTGTTGGCCTGTGTGATCTTGAACTATTTGAGTAACTGCCTGCTGTCCACTCCTATTGGACATCAAAATCCGACAAGGGGACCCACTGAGCACCATACGTGATGCGCTGCATCATTGTTTCGCCGCGGTATATAAAGGGTGCGGAAGAGAAACATGTCACGTGAATAGGTGTTTGCAGGGTCCTCGCCATCCAGGGAGTATGTTTGGTTGATGAAGAGGTATTGGGAAAATGAGGGCATAGTGGCTTTGCCCTCAATGATTTATTGTTTAATCCGATGCCGCATTTGCGTTTACTTGCCATTCGCAGTGGCAGCAGATATTCACGTCAGCCTTTGTTGCAAATTAGGATGCTGTAGGGGACACGTCCGGAGACACTAAATCTGTTTGCATGTTTTGCAGCCTCAATAGGCACGGAGGAGCTGCATGGAAGGCGCAATGGTATTTGGAGCTTTCCCTGGCAGATTTCTGTGTTATCTGCAGCCAACACCGAACTGTACAGCGGAGTGAAACAGTAGCATTCATTTGCTCATCCTTTCTAAGCTGGCTGTGTTTTTCGCAGTGGATCTGCAAGCGGTTGTGGCACGCTGCGTGTTTCGAGGCTGCTGCATATTTTGGGCATAGTGTCTGAGTGCACGGAGTAGGATGCTTCAACTTTGCGCCAAAAGCACAAAGGGAGACGAACGAATACGCGATAAGCACTAATTGTCTAGTGAATGCGCACTTCGTGCCGTCTGGGGACATGTTGCAGTTCTGCGCTGGCTCATGTTATGATGAAGGGAATGTGGTAGTCTCAGACGATTATTTGCTCTTTTATGCCGCGCATCACGCTTGCTGAAGCACCGGACGATGCATGTAATGGTTTGGCTCGTAAAGGTCGAACTGTTGCGCAGTCATGTTCGTTGAGCGGTTGTTGGGACGTGATGAATTGAACTCGGAGACATTGTAGGGAATCACGTTTGGGGCCTAAATGACGCGGGCGGTGTGGCAAAGCTCTTTGTATTGTGTGTATGCAGGGCTGCAGTCGTTGCACGGAGGTGTGACTCAGTTTTTCCAAAATCATATCTCTCCTGGATCTCGTAT
>NW_013654098.1:0-1670 GCF_000499385.1 Eimeria necatrix
TCGCTTTGTCTCAGTCGCGTAATCGTCGATGCGTTGCTTCATGAGCCCGCTGCAAGGTCTTTGTGAGGGAGCATATGGACATGCTGAAATTTGCGGCCTACAGTAGGCATTTTCCGCTAGTGAAGCATGTGTACTAGCATTTTAACGACTGACGTGTTTCCAGTTCATGATTCGTTTGCGGAATGCGTAGCAATTTATTTGGCCAGATGAGGTTAATGATGCTGCAGTATGTTCCCCAGAGAAATGCGAAGCTTAGCACGGTTAGCGGTAACGATGTGTGGCTGTAGTGTGTGCTGCCATACAAAGCGACGTGCTTACACTTGAGCATCAATTGTTGCGTTGCGGTTCAGATCGCAAAAATATGGGGTGACGTGCATTGCTTGTTCTTAGCAGTTGCGTTCCTTGAAGCATGTTCGCGGTGCCATAACTTACGAGCGTTGCGAGCAGTACGACATCCCCGCAACAAACATTCGTCGTGCTTCGCCATTGAAGGTCGATAATGTACAACGTCGTGTTGGACTGGAAGCAATTTCGTGCACAACAATGGTTCACATGTAGAGCTTGCTTCATGCTAATGCCTCATGCTGCGCGAGCGTGGACGCGAGGACCGGCCGCCTTTATTCAGTCGTATGATTGGCGCGCTTTTGTGAGGAAGGCGAGCTGGAAACATTGAGGGGCAGTCTCGCGACGATATGCTGGAACGTGGCCATGGGGAAAGTGGGTGTCGTGAGTAACAGTGGTTTAGAGTGATATTTCCTAGCAGCAGTCTGTCGTGCGAGGGCTGCTCCGTGAGATCTTTTTGCGTTTGTGTTACGCGCAGCCCGTATGTAGATACTGGCGCGACGACATTGCCTTGGCGGCATGACGACTGCGCACTTGAAGCTGCTTCTGGAGCGCAGGAGACGTGTCAGCACGTAGTAACTTCCGTTCGGATGTTCCGTGTCCGTGTAGCGTTTTCGCTTTGTGTGCTTACCAGAATATGAGGAGAAGGCGGTGTTCCGCTCACAATGCCCGCGCGAATACGTCGGTGGTTCTGAACAGAGTTGCTCGCTAGGAGCGTTCCAGTTCAGGTTTTGTCGTACTCCAGCACAGACTTAGACAGATAGGTGATGACCTGAAGGCATCCGGCATAACTGTGTGGAAATTATTTACGATGCAGACAAATGATTTTTATGACGGCTAACGGCCTAGCTACCGCAAGACGCGCACGCGGCTAAGGCGGAAATTGTTATCTGCAATCCGATTGGGCTCTTTCTTCCAGTTGTTTTCGTGACAAGCATCGAAGCTTGCTTGTCTTAGGACCTTCTCTTCTGTGCACTAAGGGGCATTCGCCGGTCCGCTCTGTCGCCTACAATCACGCGCAACGAGCACACACAACGAGTGCATTCGCCACACCGTCATGTCAGTTGCTCAATGCGCCGCACTGCCCACGTTTCTACGTGAGACTCCTGATGCATTGCGCTCGAGTTTCGCGGCGCAATTGCGACGCGTGTCGCATGGCAAATGAACCGATGTTGAAGGGAGTATGCGCAACTTTTGCAAGTCTTCTGCAAGCGGTATACCGCGACACAGAATCAGGGAATATGTTTTGTTCGTTTGCCACGCGCTCTTTAGCGTTGCGTGCAGGTCTTTGGTGAGTTCGCTTAGCAGCACTTGAGCCTCCTTTGCCT
>NW_013654099.1:0-1885 GCF_000499385.1 Eimeria necatrix
GCTGGCCATGGAGCACTTGACAAAATGGTGGCGTTTGTGCAAGGATATCATTGCGTGCCTCTAGTTTGACAGACTTAGAGCAGCTAGTCTTGAATCAAAGCGTGCGTTGCTGTTGTTTGCATCTTTTCTCGAAACGCGCATGACGGGCTTCTATTTTGACGGGCTTAGACCAGCTAGCCCTACTTCAGACGCGCAGGCGAGTTCACGAAGTGCGAGCGCACCGTGTTTCTGCGTGCGTAGGCTTGTTGCTTTGCCTTTCCACTGTTGCCGGACTGCGGGTAGTTTCGTTTTGAATTACTGTTTTGTGCATTGATACAGTTTTGCCTCGGCGGCAGTTTTATGGAAATCGCCATTGCGTTTTTTTTGGCTTCGCACGGCTCCTGCGTAGTTTTCCGGATCCCTGATGTGATTCACGTCGCGTCTAAATACCACACAATGGTGCAGGCATTGATAGCACGTCACAGGACACAGTCGATATATGAATATCAGTGTAATTCGCCATAAGGTGGACTACTTTAGTGTTTGATCTCTGTAGGCAGTATCTGATGACTTCCTTTGGCGTTATTACATCCCTATACTTTTGCATGAAGCGAAGCAGACGCATTGTGAACAGCGCGAGAGTCACCTTGTGCTTGCGACTCGCCCCGTAGAATTATTGGCCTCTTCTGTGGATGCCGCTGTTCCACTTCGGCGTTTGCGTGTCAGCAGGTCTGTAGCGTTTGCGATGAGAGTGAAGGGTTGTAAGCATAGGTCGCGTCAAATGAACAACGCAACGACTATTCAATGTTGTCTTTTTAGAGGCCAAAGCGCCTTAGAGACTCGCTCGAACGCTCTTGCTCAAAACAGGCATGCATGCAGTGATGTAGTAGTGCCACTACCGAGGCTTTCAGAAGGCATCTATTGTTTAGGCTTCTCTGGTACTGGAGGCATTGCAGCTTGCAGCGGCAACGGCAGTAATATGCACATTGGCGACCACGAGGCCGTTTATTGATCTCCATGAAGCGAAAGGGATTCTGTTTTAGTGTGTCTATTGCGTATGGCGAGGCCAGGCGGAGGCATTGTTTATGCAGAAACCTCATTTCTGAGCCTTTGCGTATTGGTTACTTTTACAATGTATTAAGGCATGGAGGACCCAAAGGTTGTACGTTGAAAACGAAGTCTTTGTTGGGTATGCGTGCATCTTGACGCAGCAGGGTATGCCAGTTGGCTTTGTAACGAGTCTCTTGCGCATTGTCTTTTGGCTGACCAGGCGTGTACAAAAAGCACTATAGCGATGCTCGTCGCACTGCCATGCCTTGCAGTTGCTGAGAGCGTGTGACATTTCCGTTGTGTCATATGTTTGGTCAGAAACGCGTGTCTACACGGGTGCGCTTTCCCAGTTGGCTCTATAACGACTCGCTTGCGCATTGTCTTTTGGCTGACCAGGCGTGTACAAGAAGAACGTGATATTTTATCATGAAGAGTGAGCGTCGTCCTGTTGGAGTGACTAACGTTCATGCTGTGTCTGCTTTGGCAGTGCTGCCGTACTCGAGTGTCCTCGATGAGTGTGTGGAAATAGACGGGGATTGTCACAGTGCCCAAGCCCCGCCATTCACGTCTTGCGCTTGCGTCTTGAATGTCTTAGCTAGTGTGTCGTATGCATCAGTGTCGTTAGTCAGGCTCGCCACTGTAGGTGCCCGACTGCAGAAGCGGTTGAAAGCAACGGCCGTCATCTGTCTGCGGCGAATCCGTAATTCTTTGCTGGCTCTTGGTTCCACGTCAACAGCGTACGCAGCATGCACGTACGATAAGCAGATTACTTCCCGACAGGAAAACGCACTTTGAGGACGTGTCCAGCGACATATCGTGGCTCTTGTGGACTTTGTGATATTTCGAGATTCCCTAC
>NW_013654100.1:0-1524 GCF_000499385.1 Eimeria necatrix
TGCGCCCAGGGTGCGATATTTCCGGAAAACGTGGACCCAAAGGAAGGGTTATATTCGCTCGCAATGAAATACGTCAATCGCAAGACGCTCTCAGAGCCCTTACCGCTACGTTGCCACCACTTCAATAGCCCATACGAAAACAGTGCAGTGCGCGAAACGCACACGCTTTTGAAAACCCGACTAGGACACCAGATTTCCGATATGCAGACATACATGATAACGCTGGCATTCTGTTCATTTTCATTGTATCGGCCTTCGGAAACTTCCTGCGTGTTGTTTTGCTAGTAGGCCTTTGCACGCGCCCTCACAGCGAGGTCAACTAATGCTTCACAAATAATGCAAATGTGTTTGTCGGAGATTTTCGCGGGCTGAAACGCGATACTAGGTGGTTTCCACATTTGTTAGAAGAGCCACGCGTCTATACAGCATAAATATCGAAGCTATCACGCTGCTGGGTATGATCGCATCAGCCTCTGAAGAACTCCTGCGCGTTGTTTTGCTAGTAGGCCTTTGCACGCGCCCTCACAGCGAGGTCAACTAATGCTTCACAAATAATGCAAATGTGTTTGTCGGACACATGTCAACGCCAGTGAAACCCCCAAAATGCCGCGGCAATGTTTCGCGAAGACGGACAGGCAGTCGCTCTTCACTTTACGTGAAATGAGGTAAGCGTTTGCCTTGGAGATATTCCATCTTCGGCGCACATCCTGTAACTCGCATAGAACAAACCCGTCAAATTTTCAGGGTCCCAACGTGATAAAAAACTTACGTTCTGAGTCTAGTCCAGTCGTGTCAGTCGATATGCCTACCAACTGGAAAGCCGCAACGGCAAACAACTACAACTAGTGTCTCACGAACGTATGCTGGAGCTGCGAGCTTTGTTAAAAGAAACCATGCAGCATGACATGCCTAGTCACGCTATTCCCAGAGGTGGAAGACGCAATAAAACATGTTGATACAGCATAACGAGCAGTGCGGTACACAAACTTAGTTAAGGTACTTTAGGCAAGGAGTAATGCTTAATGCAGTGTTGCTGCAAACCGATTTATGCTGAAATCTGCTAAAGTGGGCGAACAGAAAATGCTGTTTCCAGCGACTTCCGAGATTGGTGGTGATGCGTGAACGACCAACGTTCTGTTACTTACTTTCTGCCAAGCAAGTGCTCACCTTTCCATTCCCGAAGTATCCCTTATTTTGAAGCAACGTTTCTTCGTGCTTTCTACATGTACTGAACACGCAGGGCTATCCTTGAGTGTATGCTTTAAATATCAAGAAACACGAGAAATCCACAAGCAGAAAATCACGTACTTCCTAAGAATGTCTCCCGGCATCTGAATGCCCCACAAATTGAAACAAACAGAATGTGGCGCTCTTTTACGCTGTACATCCATGATGCTGCAGAGGCGCATCTGTTGCCCACCGCTTAGTTGGCACCATGGCGGTGACCCTCTTGTCACTGTCCAGTGGACAAAGGCATGAAGTCGTCTTGCTGCGCGAGGTTGCTTTGTTCCTTACCTACACGGT
>NW_013654101.1:0-1540 GCF_000499385.1 Eimeria necatrix
ATACAACGAACTGAGTTGTAACGGCATGCGTGCGACGGGAACGCAAGCAAGGAGAGGCAGCTGTTGTTCCGCTTCTAAAATGTCGCATGGTACTTGAAAATTGACTGGAGGCGTTGCATTCATCGAGTTAAAAATGCCAAGGCTCCAAATAGGAGTGTAGTTTATGCAAGCCTCCCCACGCGATCTGCAGAGGAGCAAAGCAAAATACTTTGCACGCGTGATTGCTCCAAGTACCGAAACACAAATTCCGGCTCCAACGCATCCTACTGATCAAACTAAAGAGAACAGCAGTCTACGCAACAGCGCTCAGCTGCTTGTCCAGTCAGCCTAAAACCGCCGCACTCCCTGTGCGATATCATGGGACAAAGCCAACAATAGTGCGATTCTCTTTGATGCATGAGCCATCTCGCCTGGTGTCCGCACGTATGCCAGCAACACATCCTGGCACAGCATTAAACACAGCATGCTGAACGGATAAAGCTGATTCAGAAGAAAATCGAAGTCCTGCAACACGTCGGCTGAGCCGAGCAAGGGACACCCGTAACTCGATCTTGCTACTTCGCGTGTCCTATGCAACAACAGGTGCAACTACTCCACAATCAAATCAAGCAATAATCGCTTTACTTGCTTTCCGCAAATCACCTGCTCGCCTATATTGTACACTCCGCACACACACAACTTGGTTCGCTTTTCGTAGCCCCTCGTGACCACGTAGTTCTTCATAGTTCATGCGCATCCATATCTTTGCATCATTATGTCACGCCCATCACAAACAGAATCAGACACAATTCCCACGAACCGCTGACCGCCACAGTTTCACTGCCTATTTATTCCCACTGCCTGAGCGATCATTCACCGCTGAGATGGAAGAAGAACGAGCTTTGCATCCGGCCCCGTGCAATGCGCTATTTACGCGATGAGTGAATAACCCACGCAACGAACAATCCACTGAGGCGCTCTACTCCCATGCAGCAAGTTCCATAAGTTCCAATGCATTGCCATTGCAACAGATTCACAACACCGACCGCCAGCTGGATCCTGATAAACGCTAGACCCCACTGCGTGACGCTCACACAATGTCGCAAGTGCACAACACACTACCCGCCAGCCCAGATACAACGCAACCTGCAAACTTCGACTTCAATTAAGAAAATACATCTGCAAGACTCACTCCGATTTCAAGTGAAGTGAGATGCTTCAACCACCCACGAGTCTCATGTTGCGGCTGTGCGTCGCCAAGATCAACTGATCGCCCTCGCCAGCGTGTGCCTCCTATCATTTGCAAGCAAGTCTTATTTGCGCGTCAAGCGTGTAACACGCCTCCTAAATAAATACTCGTCTTGCTCCACACATACCTTCCCTGGTGAAACCTGCGGTCCACCACTCACCAAGACTGCTACCCACCTACTCCCAACATTTCCCAGTGCTAAAATGAACACATGTCACCTCAATCAAAATGCGCGGTACACCCCTGCTAGCGTAGCAGTCTACTGGTAGCAGCTACTGAGCTCCTTCCTCCCAATGCTGCCACTACTCACAC
>NW_013654102.1:0-2500 GCF_000499385.1 Eimeria necatrix
CCCTCGCTCACGGCGCGCGTTGCACTTGCTGGCCCACGAGTGCGGCCGCAGCGGCCAAGTGTGCACCCCCAAGTACTTCCCGCAGGCCTTTCGCCAGCCCATAGCGCGCGGGCGGGGAGGGGTTTGGGGTTTGGGATTTGGGATTTGGGATTTGGGATTTGGGAGCGAGTGCCGGCGCGTTGCACTTGCTGGCCCACGAGTGCGGCCGCAGCGGCCAAGTCTGCACCCCCAAGTACTTCCCGCAGGCCTTTCGCCAGCCCATTCGCGCGCGGCCGGACTTCGCCTGCGGCCGCACCTTTTTGCTGCTGCCGGGCCATTCCCACTTGTAGAGCTGCATGCGTTCGGTCCAGCCCGCGAGGGAGCGCCGGATGTGCCAGTAGACCTGCGCAAACCCTAAACCCTAAACCCTAAACCCTAAACCCTAAACCCTAAACCCTGGCTCTTAAGTTTTAAGCGTGTGGGATAGAGCGTGGTGGGTTCTGGGTGAAGGCTAAACCAGTCGCTCGCTTCAACCCGCGAGGGAACGCCGGATGTGCCGGTAGATATGCACAAACCCTAAACCCTAAACCCTAAACCCCAAACCCTAAACCCTAAACCCTGATGGCTGGAGGCTAAAGGATGAGGGCTGAAGAGTGAGCCCGAAACCCGCGGCTCGCTCCAACACGTCAGAGAGCGCCGGTGGTGCCAGTATGCACGCAGAAACCCTAAACACTAAACCCTAAACCCCAAAGGCTGAAGCCGAAACCCTAAACCCTAAACCCTAAAGGACGAGCCCTAAACCCTAAACCCTAAAAGCTGAACCTGAAACCCTGAACGCTTAAGCCTGGAGCTGGAAGGCGAAGGAGCAGCCCTTCGAACCAGCCAAAATAAATGAACTGAACAACACCTGCCAGGAATCCGGAAACCCTAAACCCTAAACCCTAAACCCTAAACCCCAAACCCTAAAACCGAAACCTCTAGGGCTGAACAGTGCAGCCAGAACCCCGAACAAGCAACCCTTGAAACGAACCAAAATGAATGAGTCGGACACCCTCTACCCCGAACAAGAAACCCTAAACCCTAAACCCTAAACCCTAAACCCTAAACGCTAAACCCTAAACCCTGAAGCCTAACCCCTAAACCCGCGTCCCGAACTAGCAACCCCTCTAACGAACCAAAAAGAATGAATCGGCAAATGCCCATTCTCTACCCTGAAGCGTCAACCGTGAGGCCTGAAACCTAAACCCTAAACCCTAAACCCTAAACCCTAAACCCTAAAGGCTCATGCCTGCTGCCTGGCGGACAACAGGCTCCACAGACATACTCCATTCGAAACACTAAACCCTAAACCCTAGACCCTGAACCCTAAACCCTCAAGCTCAAAGCCTAAATGCACAGCATCTATTCCTAAACCCTAAACCCTAAACCTTTGAATTTAAAGCCCAAAAAAACTGGCAGAGAGAGAGTGAGAAGACCCCATGAAAAAAACCCTAAACCCTAAACCCTAAACCCTAAACCCTAAACCTTAAACCCGGAAAAGGCTGCGCACCTGATGCAAAATGTCGGGCCTTAGCGGCTGGCCAAACACCTCAGACGGAACTTCTGAAGACGCAAGAAGCAGCAGCAGCAGCAGCAGCAGCAGAATTAGTACAAAAGGAAAAAAATGCAGCAACAGCAACAGCAGCAGCAGGGCAGGGCGGAGTGCAGCAGCTCTAAACCTGCAGCAGCAACTAAACGGACAGCGGCGAGAGCAGCAGCAGCAAGAGCCACAGCAACAAGCGCAGCAGCAGCAGCAACAAAAGGAACAGCAACAACAAAGCAGCAGCGGCAGCAAAAGCAGCAGCAAGAACAAGAGCAGCAGCACTGGCAAGAGCACCCGCCGCCGCCGCAGCAGCAGTAGCAGCAGCAGCAGCAGCAGCAGTAGCAGCAGCAACAGGAGCAGCAGCAGCAGCAGCAGCAGTAGCAGCAGCAACAGGAGCAGCAGCAGCAGCAGCAGCAGCAAACTTGCCTATATACTCAGTGGGCTGCTGCTGCTCCCCCTCCCAAGCCTCAAAAGAATTGACCGGCAGCAGCAGCCGCGAGCCAAAGCCGACCACCGGCACTGCCCAGTTGTGTCGATATACCGCACTCAGGTCAATGTTGCTGCTGCTGCTGCTGCTGCTGCTGCTGCTGCTGCTGCTGTTGCTGCTGCTGCTGCAAGTAGTGGGGTCGCCACTGCTGCTGCTGCTGGCGCTGTGGCTGCCGCTGCTGCTGCCGCTGCTCCAAATCGTACTGTTGCTGCTGCTGCTGGTGCTGCTCACGCTGCTGCGGCTTGGAATTACACCGCTGCTGTTGCTGCTGCTGCTGCTCCATGATGGAGCGGCAGCGGCTGCTGCTGCTGTGCTGCCTGCCTCTGCTGCAGCAGCAGCAGCAAAATGCCTCACCTGGGAGCAGCACTGGCTTGAGGGGGCCCGCTCCCTAACATTTCTGCTGCAGCAGCCCCCGTTGTTGCTTCTGCTGCTGCAGCTGCTGCTGCTATGAT